>NW_001865044.1:1355201-1373857 GCF_000002865.3 Monosiga brevicollis MX1
AAAAAAAAAAAAAAGAGAGAGAGAGAGAGAGAGAGAGAGAGAGAGAGAGAGAGAGAGAGAGAGAGAGAGAGAGAGAGAGAGAGAGAGAGAGAGAGAGAGAGCTTGAGAGCTTGAGAGAGAGAGAGAGAGAGAGAGAGAGTTTGAGAGAGAGAGAGAGAGAGAGAGAAAGAGTGAGAGAGAGCTTGAGAGAGAGAGAGAGCTTGAGAGAAAGAGCTTGAGAGAGAGAGAGAGTTTGAGAGTGAGTGAGAGAGTTTAAGAGAGAGAGAGAGAGAGCAAGAGACACAGAGAGAAAGAGCAGAAAGTGGGCGAGACCGCGTCGCGAGTTTAGCTGACTTGCTTGTACGAGTCAGGGAGATGACTCAAAGGCGACAAGCACTCTAGATGTGCCTCGCGACCAAGACATGGTACAGCGTCAGCATCCGAGGGTTGCAGCAGTGAGAAGCACAGCTCATTCCCTCTCCGGCTGGCGCTGCCGTTTTCGATCTTCCCATTGCACCCCTAACGACACAACACACACACGCACATGCCCATGTGAACGGTTGCGCCAGCTGTTTGCTGACAAAGCGTCTGACATTGGCTACATTAGGCATAGTGTGATGAATGTCACGGTAAAAGTATTCAGTTTAGAGGGGTAAATAAACTTTGAATCATCCTGGGACGTGTGGTAGCGGCGCGGCGAACAATGCATTGCAAAGGCTTTATTCTGCTGGGTTTCTCAATAGTTTTGCTTGGAATTAATCACGGCAGAAGCTTTGAAAAGTTAACAAAATCCATTCTTCCAAGGATGCCGAACTCAGCTTAGGGGATCGCAAAAACTTTGCTTTTGAATCCGCACGGACAGAACACATTCTCTATCATGATACCATGGATGCAAGCAGCGGATAACAGGCTTGCGACGACACCTTTTCAACACTTCACACTAGGCTCCCACAGCTCGGCGAAGCAGCGTTGCCATCCTTGTCTTTCTCTGATCAAGATTACCACATTATGACACAACTTTCTGATGGATGGCTCAATGTCCGCTTGGTTCACTTGTTTGCCCGCGTCCGGCGTGGGCGCAAGCGGCGACCAATCGGCGTCAACATCTTGGTCTCCCGCTCCTGAGAACCATAGTCACACCGCGGGAGAAAATTTGGTGAGCAAACGACCCCCAAACATCTGGCCCTGACTCATCTGTGGGCCTCGTTGAGTACGAACCGGCGCAGCTGTCTTCGTGTTTGTTGTAGCCGCCACGTTGGATGTTTCTTGCAAGGGCGAGGCAATGTTGGTTCGCTGACCCAGCTTGCGCGTGCGTCGTGTGGATTTGGTTGCCACCTCGGGCGTGCTGGCAAAAACAAGTTCAAAAGACACGACGATTTGGAGCAACTTAGTTTTTACATGCTCATTGTGATACCGTCAGCCACAAACACGACCCAGGCTGCCTTGTCCACGCACCTTTTCACGCTGTCGTTCTCGTCCTGGGCGCTCGAGGCTTCTGCAGTCTCCTTGACAGCTTTCGCAGCCTTGCGGCCTTTACGACCCTTGCGCGTCTTGGCTTCGGGTGTCGTCGAAGCCTTGGCCAAAGCGGAGGGTTGAGCCGCTTCAACCGGGTCTGCGGTTTCAGCATCTGCATGCACCTCGTATCGCTTGGCCCGCTTCGATGACTGAGGGCTGTCTCGCGCACCAGTCTCCCCAATCATTGTCACCTCACCCATGTTGTCATAGATTGGAGTGGCATGTTCCTCCACCGAAACCGTCACCCGGGGAGGCGTCGCCACATCTGCACATCACACACATATGCTATTTGAGCCCACAGCAGTTCTGGCTGGGTGTATTCTTTGCATGCCATGGGCTGCCCATGTCACTTACAGTTGTCAATGCTATGAAGGCCTTCATGCTCCAAGGCAGCGAGGCTGATGGTTGATTTGATCGAGGCGCCGCTCTTGAAGCTGGCGAGCGATCGCATTGAGCTAGCCCGCGACAACTGCTCCGCCTCCTCCATGGCGCTTTGCTGCGCGAAAGCCATGCAACCACGACGCCCTTGTGTGAGTGCCTCAGGTATCACGCAATGTTCTACCGGCCGCCAGAAAAGAATCAGCGCCAACATACCGCCGTCTCCGTAACGTCATCCAACTTTTGTCGCAGCGTCGCCTTGTCTTGCTGCAAAGCCTTGACTTCTTCTTGCAGGGCTTTGTTCTTGGCCTTGATGACCTTGACCTCTCGCTCCAGTGCTGCAATATTTGCAGCCTGCACCGTTGTCTATACCAAAGCAACAGACGCCACGGCCACGTCAGCAGAACGGGCATGCGTTTGCGAAACGTCCATCACACCAAAACAGCGAAAGCCCTGGCACATCGCATCCAGTACAATGAACCCACCATCTCCTTTAGCTCTTGCACTGAAGCCACCTATAGGACGGCACGACGAAAGCTCTGAGCAACAGGCCACAGGGAAAAAACAAAAAACAAACAAACCATTTCGGAGATGTTCGCAAGTTCGTACCTGTGCTCGCAGTTCTGATATGGTAGCTGCCTGAATCTCTGCCTGCTCATGGAGCTGAGCCACGTCGGCCGCCTGTTGGCAAGTCACATTTCGGTGACGATCAGCAAAGGTATAATTTCAAAAGCTGCAGCCTCAGAAAAAGACTTGGCGCAAGCCCTTGGTGTACTAGCCAACGTACGTCTGCACCAGCCTCGAACAGCTGCTCCACCTGCGCTTGCAATTGTGCGTTTTCCGTCTCTCGGGCCTCCAGGTCAGCCTCGAGCTACACAGCGCCCGTGAGTCAACATGACCTTACCATTGAATGCAAAAAATCCAAAACAAAAACAGCACACACCTCGGCAACCAGCGTTAACATGTCAGCGCGTGCCGCATTGGCAGCTTCGAGTTTGCTTTGGAGATCGGCCTGCCAACATGGGTCAAAAGAGATGTCATGAGGGTTGGGCTAGGTCTTGTCGCTTGTACGGTCACACACACGCCTTCGAGACCAGTGACATCACATACCGTTTCCTTTTGCAGGCTATCTCGAGAGCCCACAGCCTGAATCTGCGCCTGCTCCAGAGCCACCTGAGAATACAACGAGCCAGCAAATACAGCCTGAGTTAGAGGCACTTCTTTTTCTCCTGAGGGTTTCTTTTAAACGCGCAACCTTACCTGAGCCCGCTTGTACTTGACGGTTATGGCCCCCACTTCCTCCGCAGCCCGTGCTCGCACCGACTTGAGATCACGACGTCTAAGCATGGCGTTGTCAATCAGGGCATTGCGCACATCTCATGAGCAACACCACCCTGCAAGTAGGGCTTTATTTGTCCTTCACTGGCATTTTCCTTTCACGCACGTGTTTTCATTCTCTTGCTGCGCCGCGCCAAGCTGCTGCTCAAGCTCAGCAATGCGTTCCTGAGCCAAACGAAGCTGCAATGCAACATCAAATCACAATGGCGTGAGATGGGATATTCAAACGCAACCACCATCAGCGAGAAAAAGGGTTTCACTGACCTCGGTACCAAGGCGCACTTCGTCTTCTGAAGGAGCAGTAGCAGCATTGTTTGCAACGGCAGCTTGCGGTGGTGCAGCCGGGGAAGCCACGGCACTGGATCGGACAATAATCATGAGAATACAGCAATATCACCAAAGTACAGTCATATGGTATTGCTAAAGGCGCGATCATCGCTCATCAAAAGCTGATGCGGCGCACCTGCGAATGCGTCGGTGATGTGCGGCTCGTGCTACACTGTGGGTCAGAAGCGCCAACTTTCTTTCATACGTATGTTCCATGTTTGTCACGTTACGCTTGGCCATGGCCTCAAAGGCCTCTTCAATCTGGTGGTGCGGTCGTGCGGCAAGCCACCACCATGTTACAAAAGAAGCAAGTCAGATTCAGCTGTCGGCAGAGGCAGAGCAGGCGGCAAAGGTACACTGCCACACGTGTCACCAACCTCCACGAGCTGCTCAGCCATTTCTTCGGCCACTTCTTCGCGAATTCGGGCCTCAAGTTCTGTTTGTTCCCTGGGTCAAGAGCCACGTGCACTCGAACACATGAGCCCGAGTCATCACTGCGCATATGGCCAGTCAGCCATCGAACACACCTTTCGAAGCGAAGCAGGGCCTGTTGCAAGTCATAAATACGATCTTGCAGGGTCTCATTATACTCGTGTAGCGACTCCATGTCTGCACCAGTCAGATGGTTCAATGCGACACCGCCAATGAGCATGCTTGCCTGTCGCTGCTCGGGCACATAACGCTGGGGAAAAAAAAAAAAACTAATGCAATGACACTCACACCCTCCCCGCCCCCCAAGTGTCTTGTAAGACCAGACACATCAACTGACCTTTTTCGGTGGCATCGAGTTGGTGTCGTAGGGCCGACAGTTCACCCTCAAGAACCATCTTATTTTGCGGCTCATCGGAGGTCGAGGCAGCATGCCGTCCGGTATCGATGCGGCTTGCCACAGCACGGTCCTTAACTTTGCGCGCGATGGCGCTAAAATTGAGAACATGAATGGTCTCATCGTAGTCCTTGTCCTCGACAGACAGGTTGACAATCATGCGCACGACGCCCTGCGGATGACCAATTCAAATGGCGACGTGAATTTGCCCGGGCCTAATCAGGCTTGCTTCGAAAGGCCAACAAGTGACCACCCACCTTGCCCTCGAGATACCCTTGAAAAAGACGGGTCAAGCGCGACTCGCGAAAAGGAGGCAGACGCGATGCCGCCCGCCTATAATGAGGGAGGTAGAGTCAAATGGCATTCCTATTTTTGACCAAGCCTGAATGCCGCTAGACCGGAGGCCCAGCATGACTTACGGGTGTAGTTGGTTCCAACGCAAGTCCTTGATGCACTGGGACAGTGTCATGAGAGACTTGTTAATGTTGCCAGCTTCACGAATTCGCTTGCCTAGCCCCATCCACCACGTGTTAGCCTGACGAGATTATCCATTCAGTGGCCAATGACACCAAGATTGGCACGGGGAAATACTAGGCGCCTTACCACCCGCTTGCGTGTTACTTGTGCGCTCCGAACCGGCCAAATCCACAATTGAGAGGCGGGAGATGCTGGCATAATGAGGTTCCGCAACGTTGGGCAAGCGAATCACTTTCAAGGTAAAAATGGAATGGCTGACCGACATGGCACACAAATCAGGTTAAGTCAGCCGCAGGGTGCACGGGGCATTGTCAATGGCGGCGCAAGATGAACACTAATGAAAGCACAACTCCTGACCCAGGGTACGGTTGCCATGATGATTTACCTGCGCGAAGAATCCTTGTTCAATCGAGTGCTGGCGACGCGTCGGTTGTGCTGGGCAAGCAACAGGGTGGTGGTCAAACATGCGCAACGCATTGGCTGAAGGCCAGCATGGCTCAATGGGCAAGTGAAAGACTAACCCGACCAAAAGTGAAAACACGAAGGGCTTCCTCAATGGATGCGACCTGCACCTCTCGCAAACCTGCAAACAGCAACGGTGTCACATCAGTTTCTTTCAAGGTCAACTAGCACAAGCGTGCAGGGCAATCGAGCTGACCGTCAATGTACACGGCGCCATTGCTACCACGAAGCTTCTTGCTTGACCGATGCTTGCCTAATGCAAGTTGGTGAAAAAAAAAAAAAAAAGTATCTCAAGAGATCAGTCCAGGCATCAACAGGGTTGGGCCAAGGCAAAAGCGGGTCGCAATATCCGTGCTCACCGCTGACAGGCTCCAGCAGATCATAGGCAAGTTCGTTGTAAAGTTCGGCAAACGATACGTAGATCAGGTACTAAGCCGTACGTGAGCAGGGCAGAGCAGCCAGTTGAGTTCAGCAGGCATGCAAATGCACCGGCTTTTCATACTCTGACAGACCTGGCAGCCGTCGTGCACGCCAAGTGTGGTCGTCTCGACCTCACGGTCACCGCGCAGCATGGCCATATCTGGGCAGAAGGTGAACGGACGTCGAGTCATTCGTTGCCATTTGCGGGGCTCAAATCAAAAGGGGCGTGGGCATACCTTCCATCGAGGTGTTGGAGGAGACAGTTGATTGTTGCAGCTCCTCGTTGGCGTCTGTGTCGGTGGGAGCAGCCGTGGCATCGAGCACGGCATCGGCCTCAGCCTGGAAGCCCAGGTCCAGGCACTGGGCCTTGATAGTGGCAGCCTCTGCCACCTCTTCACGCGTCATGAAGCGAATTTTGTTGTATAGCTGTGGCTTCATCTGCGTTGATGCGTTGGTTGGGGGTAAGAACGGTTGGCGCGCGCTAGAAACAAAAAGGTGGAAGCGCCCAAGCAACCTACATCGTTGCGCTCACAGAGCTGCTGTCCGATTGAATTGAAGAGCACATCCAGACTGCGCGGCAACAGACCTAAAAGCGACACGATAGAGATGGTGATCAATCATGGATCAGCAAAAGATGAAGATATGATTCATGAGTGCCTGTATTGGCTTTTGTCGACGCTGTCATACCAGGGCTCTCGGGAGATCCAAGAACGGTGTAGGTTTTGCCGGAGGAAGTGACACCCGTTGCAAAGAGCAGTCCATTGTTACCGTCCAACACTTCCTGCGCACAGGCGTTGTGAAGGATAAGCCCGACAAAATTCAGATTGTTTTTGAGATTCCAGGTGCTGGGTCAAGTCGGGAACCACGCACTTTGACCATGGGCAGGCCCACACTCTTGAAAAAGCTGCGCTGTTGAGCAGTTGTGTCAAACACATGCGAGAAGCTGTACTGTGCCGATGACTAGAAGACAATGCATCACGTTTGCAAGGGTTAGATGATCGGCCTGTGTAAACGTTTGAAATCAGGGAGACACCAAGCACACACTCACCACTGAGCCATTGGCATTCTTGTACGCCACGGACGAGGGTGGTGGGGTGGCCATGAGCGTTTGGTCGTCCAGGCGTTGGATGCTCTGCGCATTGAATTCATCGACAATAATGAGCGTGAGGTCGGCTGCATCGCGCGGCTGCATTGCTTGCTACACACCTGGTCAGCACTGTGTTCATTGGAAGGGGGCTTGAGCCGCGCAAAGACCTGTACAGACAGTCCATGATTAGCACAACACAGTTGCAAGAATGCTCCTTTTTTTTTTCTTGCAGTGGCCGGTCACGAACCTGCATCAGAGCGTTCACCCTGGCAGCGTCTGGTGCTGGGGCAATGACGCTCTGCTGTGGTGCACTGTCTTGTGCGGGGACATTGTCTGCATCATCCTCATCCCTAGCCCCGGTTACATATTCGTCACAAGTAAGCGGTGTGCGACGGCAAGGCAAGGGCTTAAGCTTTGCACGATTTGCTCAAGTGTTTCAGATTGCAATTGATCAGGCACGACGTACGTTGATGCGAATAGGCGTGTGCGGATATCATCAACCTGGCAAAGCAAAGGCAGCCGTTAGCATCACATCAGTCTCCGCTTGTTGAGGCAGGAGAGGCTGTGTTCAGAGTCTGTCACCCACCTCAGCGGCATTGTGATTGGCAGGCAAGCCTGCATCTTGCGTGGGTGAGTACATGGCTGTGGTACGTAACCATACGCTCTTGACTATTAATTTTTTGTTTTTCGCGGAGGGTGGAAGGGGTGAGCGCAAAATGTCCTCACGTCAGTCATCGCCTCTCAAACCGATCAAGACTTTACCAATAGCAGTATCAAACCTTCTTGGAGTGATCCGCCTCGGTCCTGGCAAGTACCGTGTCTCAAAGGCAGCTCAGCACAAGGGTATCAGCCGCACGCGATTGGCGATTGAGCACGGCACAGCACTTTTTTTTTTCTCTTTTTTTTTCTTGTTTTTGAGGCCGAACCAACAAGAAGAAAACTGATGAATTTGAATTTTGGCGCCATGTTTTACACTCTGTAATAAACTTCACACTTTGAACTTTCAAAGATTTATCTGACATTGACGCGCTCGTTGAAATTTTCGCGATTTCGTTCGCGCGCTGTAGTTTCGGGTCTCCTGCAGACCCCGTGCGCAGACGACACTGACATGGCTCGAGGTCTGTCCATAGCCTGGCACAGGCTATTCAAGCCGTATTGGAAATAAGGCTCTACGAGCTGAACCTCGCTGGGTGATGTGGTTCATGCTCTTCTCTTCTGGATCGGGGTCAGAAGAGAGTCAGGGCAGACGTGGTTCACACTTTCCAGAGGACAGGTCAAACAACAGCAACGTGTCACATGCACGGCAATCATGGACATGTTCTAATGTGAATCTCTCTTCCTGGTTTGATGGTGATGTTAGAGGTATCACAAGGCTAGGGATTCTTTGGATTCCTGTGGGTGTGGTTCAATTGCGGACCGCCAAGACAGGCACCACGTGACCACGAAAGACTGGGGACAGCAAGGGGGAAAAAAAGCAACTGAAAAAAGTGTGAAACAAAACAAAGAAAATCTTTGGCAAAGGGGCGAAATTCCAGCCCGAGTCTAGCCACGGGCTTAAGCATCGTCAAAGTCACTATCTTCAAAATCATCCGTCGTGGCACTAGCCATGACCGAGTAGTTGACAGTCTTGCGGCCAATCCATCCCTTCTTGAACGCCACCACCACGAGCGCCGCAACCGCTACAATTGTAATGATAACGGCGGCCACGATGGCACCTGTGTTATTCTTCTTCTTGCCTGAACCGTGGCTGGCCGGGCTGGCCGTGGTGCTGCCACTGGGAGGTCCGGGTGGGCTAGGTGGGCTAGGTGGGCCAGGTGGAGAAGGCGGCGCTTCAACGCACGCCTGGACAAATAATGCAAGTCACGGTGAGCAGGCGAGCAGCGAGCAACACGGCCAGATGTGTTGGCCCAACAGCAGCATCAAGAATAAAGCCAAGTGCAGCAAAACCTACGTCAGGTGAAGTCCACGTCAGGTACAGCTCAGGATCGTTGAGAGCACAGGTTGATTCACGGCAGACAATTGATTCCCTCTGGCCACATTCAGCCACCACAACAGCCCCACGCTGCACGCTGGTGTTGCCGCTCTTGTAGACGTCGCCATTCTCGAAAATCAGTTGCACTTCACGCGCCGCAGGAGAGTATTTCACCAATGGCCGAACAGCCCCAAAGGACACCCAATTGCCTTGGGCGTCCTTACCGCAGAGGCCTGATGGGGTTGACGACGCATCACTGCAAGTCGTGCCGCTGAACGGCTGGAACTTGTAACGCGCAGAGGCCGTACTCGACGTGGAAAAGTCCAGCGTTCCCAAATCCGTCTGTAAGCCCCCCGACAAAAATGGTGAATCAAAGGCCTCGGGATGAGTCTCAAAATCAAGGCATGCAGGCAGATGGGATAGGCAGAGAGTCAGCTGCCTTTGCGTCTTACCTTGATGATCCCGTTTGAGCTGGTCACCGACTTGACAGGGCAGGCGCGGCTTGTGTTCCATGTGAAAATGTACTGGCATGCTGACTTGGTCTCGTTGTAAAAGACTGGCAAAGTGTCATCGTCCGCAGTGGGGTCGCACACCATCTCAATCAACGTTGAGCGGTGGCGCTGAATGCCATCAGCGCTGGTGGGACAACCGTCCGCATCGCCATTGGTGTAGCGCAAGTAAACGACGCCGTCACGCACAACAGGTTCTGCAGGCGATCCAACGTTGAAGATCTGAGAACCATCCTTCTTCACCTGGCACACACCTGCCTCTCCGCTGCACTGGTTGGAAGCCACCTGTAGACAAATTGAGGGTGGGTGTAAGCAGGTAGAGCAGGTAGATGAAAAAGAGTGAGCAAAGAGGCAAAAGAGGCAGCACGGGTCATTGTGAAGACAGAGAAACTTACACCGGGGGTGAGGCAGCGGCACACGTTGATCACATAATCAAACTCGTGGTCCGCCGTCTCTGCGATCCAGTTGGAGTTGTCTTTGTAGCGTCCCAAGGTGGAAAAATCATACTCGTTGCCCGTAGCCTCATCGTAGGCGACGCACGTCTTCTCACAAGTCGAGGAGGAGGCCAGCGCCGTACGCCACGTCACAAGGCGGTAGCACTCTTCATCGATGTCCAAAGAGGCCGAGCCACTGCCCAGGGCACCGTCGTCACCAACAAACACAATCACAGTGCTCGTGCTGCCGCCCGCGCACTTGGCATCGGCTGCCGTGTACACAAGTGTTGCCTGATCGTCCAGCCAGGTCAAATCCGCGTTGGCCGAACCCACGTTGACCTGCTTGCCGTTGTTTGTCAAACAAGCACCCGAGTTGGCGCACGAGCCAGAGGTGGAGAGAGCCTGGCACACACCCACTTCCAGCGGACCGTGTTTTGACGCAAAGTGTACCGACTTGCCACGAAGACTTTGCAGATTGATGCCGATACCATTCTCAAAGCTATCAATCTCGCAGTCATGGCCCTTAACCACGGTTGAGGGGCAAGCAGCCGAGGTGCGCCACACGAAAAAATATTTGCAGTCCAGCTCTTCCTCAAACACGGGAGCCCCGAGACTACCGGGTCCACACTCAAAGCGAATCACGGTCGAGCGGGGCACTGCGCCGGCGCAGAGGTTTTGCGTGTCGCCCTCCATGGAGTACTGCACCAAGAGAGCACCATCCACAAACTCAGGGCCTGATTCAAGGCGGCCGAGGGCAAAAACCGTGTCGGTAGAGTTGCGTTTCACCTGGCAGATGGCTGCTCCACGGCAGGTATCGCCATCGTCACCATCTACAGGGCGAATCAGATTGCGACACACGTTGATGTAGTACTCGTAGCTCTCCGAACCGCGGTCATCGACGGCCAGCCAGTTCTCATCACCCGCGGCGCGTGTCAGCGTGCCGAGGTCGTACTGATTGCCAGACTGGGGGTCAAAGACGACGCAGTTGGTCGAGGAAGGGGCGGGATCGCAGGCAGCTTTGGCCGCCCACCGGAAGATATAGGTGCAATCGTTGAGTTCCTCAACAAACTCGGGCACGCTGTTTGAATCGTCGGCGGTTTGGTCGCACACAAACGTGATGACAGTAGACCGGTTCTTCTCATTCGCGGTGCCTTCATGACACAGCGCATCGCTCTCGTAGATGAGCTGCAGGTTCGACTCTGAGCCAGCGCGAACGACTGAAGGGCGATCGCTGGCAAATCCCAGGTTGTAGAAGCGTTTGTCGGCCGTGTCCTCCCTCTGACACACGCCCGAGGTGACGCCGTTACCACAGGGCACTTGGTTGGAGCAAATGGAAACTGAGTAGGTGTAGCTCGTACCCTTGCCGTCAAAATCATTTTTGGCAATGACTGGGCCACGCTGCATGAAAGCGCTCAAGTCGTAGTCTTCACCAGTGACAGGATCTTGAACACGGCAAGCGCCGGAGTCAGGCGCAGGCAATGTTGGGCTAATGCCGTCTGTGGAGCAGGCCGCAGACGAAATCCACAAGAAGTAGTATGTGTTGGCAATCTCTTCCAAAAAGATCGGCTCACCCAGTGTTGAGCCACAAACAAACTCGATATGCGTCCGGCGCGCCAGGCCCGAGGAGAAGGCGTTGCCACCCTCATACTCGAGCACGAGGGAGCCATTGACAAACCGAGGCGAGGCCGCGTGTCCCAAGTTCTGCATAAGCAACGAAACGCAAACGAGAGCACCAATAGTAAGCTTGCCGTCTGCCGGGAGCCCGAGAAACGGGGCTGTGCCGCGCCGAAGTAAAACGGCTTTCAAAAGGGAGGCTGTGCACGTTCATGTGCTTGCAACGACACACCTGTTCCTGGAACTGTGTGGTGCCGGAGGAGCCGATCTGACATGCTGCCATATTGTCAGAACAGTCAGGGAAATCAATCATGGGCACCAAGGTGCTGCAAGTGCCCAGCACATGAGGGCCGAGCAATGTAGGCAGTGTCAGTACGAGCGCAAGCAGCAAAAGAATGAGAGTCAGGTGTCGAACATCGAAGCCTGAAGTCGAAACAAAGTCCACTTCACACTCACTCACCGGCACACATTGATTGCATAGGCGTATTTGTTATTCTCGCGCGAATCCTGGGCGATCCAGTTCTCCTTGGGATTGGACAAGGGCGAGAGATCATAGGTGGCGCCCGTCTTGGGGTCCTCCACAAAGCAGTCAACCGATTCACCCTCATGACACGCCAAAGTCGTGAACAGGGTAAGGCTGATCACACAATCGGTGTCGTCGAAAGAATTGACGACGAGACTACCCTCTTGATTTTCACCAGTCTGAGCGGCGAGATCACATTCCATCGTAAGCACCGTTGTCCAATTGCGGGAACCGCCATTGCAAGCTTCACCGCCGGTAAGCGTAAAGGTTGCGACGCCATCCACAAGCTCGGGGATCGAAGAAATGGCGCCAGCGTCGTGCAGGGCGCCTGTCGCCGAGCCTTGACGGAAGCAGGCACCAGTCGTGCACGAGTCAGCAGCACTGCAAACGCCAACTGAGATCGCTCCACCGCCGTTCAAGGTAGCTTGAAACTTTTTGTTTTTCAGGGAGGAGAAATCAAAGAAATCACCCGTGACGACGTTCTCAACCTACAAATCAGTGACGACAGCATATCCAACAATCCAGCGAAGTGAGCGAAAGCAGCAACTTTTCTTTCTTTTTCTTTTGATACACAGGTAGCCAACGACTCAAGAAGTGGAGAGACAGGTGAGCAGGGAGGCAAGGCTAAACGGCTTATGCAGAAGAAATATGCGCAGCGAGGCAACCAAACAGCTTACGTGGCAGTCATTGCCTTTGAAATTATCGACGCTACAGGCAAAAGAAGTGACCCAGCGCATGTGGTGGGTACAAGAGTTGTCAGTATACTCATAGACAGGTTCGCCGTACACGCCTGATTTTGGTGAGCCATTCTCCATGGCACACTCAAACACAATGAGCGTGGAGTGAGTGAGATCCGTGTTGTTGTTCATGGTGCAGTTGGCACCGGTTTCATAGTGGATCTCCAAGCTGCTGGCAGTGGCCATGGGCGAGGCCACCTTGCCCCAGTTCTCGTCGGCACTCAACGTCTACCACGTTGGCAAGGTAAGGAAGATGAGGGCGATGGCCGAACAGTCCGCATTCGCTTGTATATGCACGCCAAACAATGCACTCACCGAACCAACGTGGCAGGCAGCTTGATCACGCGTGCATTGATGACTGCCTGTAACCAAGGGCCGGCAGACGTTGATTTGCATTTCGTCGAGCGTACCATCCGCATCAATATCGGCATGCACGACATAATTGCGGCGATTGTTGAGGAGAGGCAGCAAGTCGTACTCAAGCACCTTGCCATTCTACATTAAAACAACACATGAGCATGCATGATTGTGTTAAACCGCCGGCCCTAATAACAAAACAAAACAAAACGAGAAGAACAAAATTCCCCTTTCGAACGGAGTCGTCAGCAGGCTGCGATGCCAATGACAGGCGATGTAATCGGACCTTGTGGGTCAAGGCTCGACACTCTGCGGCCGCAGCCGTGAAAGGACACGCGTAAATTGTGCTCCACGTAAACTTGTACAAGCCGTGACTCGTCTCAGTGTCGAACACGATGCTCCCGGTACCATCTTCCGTGGTATCGCACTCAAAGTCAATGACCGCGCTCCGAAGGTAGCTGGTGCCTTCGATCTCCACGGGAGTTCCGTGCGAGTAGTACAACAAGAGCTCGTTGTCCACCCATTGGGGCCCCATTGGGCCCACACCCAGGCTGAACTTGTCTGAGTTTGACTTTGAAAGCTGGCAGGCCATGACATCATCACCTACGGGTATGTTCACATACCCCACATGAGATGTGACCGAAAGAGGGCAAAACATCGTTGACCCCCAACCAAACAAACAAACAAACAAAAAAAAAAAAAAAAAAAAAAAAAAGAAAAAAAAAAAAAAAAAAAAAAAAAAAAGAGAAGGTCGGCTCAACCATCGTACCGCGATCTGACCCACAAACGGATGAGTCAAGCGGCTGGCAGACGCCAACCACAAAGTCGTATGTTTCGCCATTGCTCACGCCTTGAAGCTTGTAGCCTTCATTCGAGGCAAGCTTGGCGAGATCATACAAGTCGCCCGTGCTGGGATCCTCGACCTCGCACGAGGCATTCAGTTGACTGCGTGGACAGGCGACTGAAGTAACCCACTGAAAAATATAGCGACACGTGGTTTCCTCATGCAGAAAGTGGGGGCGACCAAGGCCTGCGGTCAAATCACACGCAAAGTCGATGCGGGCTGAACGGGAAACTCCAGTTGGGCAATTCTCGGACGAGCCACCAGTGTACTCGACGAACAAGCTCTTGGCCGCGGAGTCATACTAGGTATATGCGGGCAAGGAGAAGAACACAAAGAAGAGGAAGGAAAGAAAAGCACGAGTCGTGCGCAACGAAATAAGATGAGAAGGGATGTTGGCGAGATCCAAATTTGCAAAGGCAAAACGGTTACAGACCTGAGGCTGGGAGAGGTTACCGAGCGAGAAGTGATCATCTGACGTGCGCTGGCAGGCACCTGAAGTGGACTTGCAAACTTCGCCCAGCTCTTGGACCAAGCCACGGCACACATTGAGCTCAAAACTGTTGTCGGTGAATTCGCCGTCGATAATCTCGGGAACAAGCCAATTGGTTGTGGTCCGAATCAAGGGCGTGAGATCATACTGGTTACCAGAGGGATCAAGGGCAACACACTCTTCTTCCGTCTGGGCATTTAGAAAACCAGAGTGAGCGTCTTCGAGGAGCAAAGCAGCCTGAGCAAGCTGGCGAGCAGACCTACATTTTGGTTGGCATTTTCGCAGGCAAACGGGGTCCGCAGCTCAAATTGGTAGCCACAGGGGTCAGGCAAGGTACCGCTGTTTTGAAATAGTGTCAGACCATTGCTTGTTGTGGCCGAGGGATCACAGATCAGATCAACCACAGTGGTAATGTACACGGGATGGCCGTTACTGGTACGGCACTGTTTGCCATTGGTAAAGCTGAGTGAAAATACATTGCAGAAAGTGGGATACCAGCATCACCTGTGAGCAAGTATGGCACAGTGGATGGGGCCATGCAACCATGGCTGTGGGTTTCAAGAGGTACGAACACAAAACTCATGTCATCGTCAATAAAAGTGGGAACATCCGAGGGGTTGCCCAAGGGGACGGCCTCGCTATTTTGCGCAGCCACCATGCATGCGCCGGCGTTCAGACTGGAGCAAGCTCCATGCTTGACGGGGCCGCAAAGGCTGATGAAATATTGGTTGCCCGCGTCGTCCGTGTACCTGGGAGCAGTCGTGGTAGGTCAGTAGACGTCGATGAGTCTGCAGAACGTTGCTTACGACAACAGCGCGCCACACTGTTCAAGTCAGGTTTCCTGTTTTCCACCCTGAGCTCAGCTGAAGCAAGAGAGGTGGCAGGTACGTACTTGAGATCGCTACCCTTGAGGCTGGTGAAATCAAAGGCCGTGCCGGTAGCCTGATCAGTAATCGAGCATGCTTCGCCTTTCTTCGAGTTGATGGGACACGCATAGGCTGAAGTCCAAGTCATGAGAGCGTACGAGTCGGAGCGCACAACGGTTTCCAGCTGAGGGCGACCCTGAGGAAGGAAAAAAAACAAAGAAAGAAGACGGAAAAGAGAAAGGAAGAGGTCAAAGAGCGTGGAAACATGGATCGCGCATCCGACGAATCCAATACCCACCAAGCCAGCATCTTCGTTGCAGTGCAACACCAAGCGCGTCGTCTTGGGTGAGGCGTCTGAGAGGGCGTCAAATGTGATGGTCACGATACCCTCGCTGTAAGACGGTGCCACGGCCTTGCCAAATGATTCGTAGGAGGTTCCTTGTTTGCTGTCACACAGGCGGCGTTGGGTGCGAGTTGAGAAGGACAAGAACAGACATACAACAACAAAAGGAAGCACACACACACGGGACATCAAGCAAAAAATAAAACCACTGAAGTCAGAAAGTCAACCAACCAACAAAAACAAAACAAAAAGAAAAAAAAGGAAAAAGCAGACAAACAAGCAGGCGATGAGGTATGGTACAGACGATGGGGGTTAGACATACCGACAAACGGCTGCGCCTGCCTCGCAAGCGGCCGTAGCATCATCTTTAATCAAATCAGCACAGATGTTCATGAAGAACGATTGCGAGCCCACAGGCTCCCAGTTGTGATTGCTGCGGGTGAGGGCAGAGAGATCCACCTGCTCGCCAGTAATGGGGTTTGTGGCCAAACATTCAATGGCATCCACGGTCTCTGGGCACGCCAGCTCGGTGAACATGTTAAACTCGTAAACGCAAGTCGATGTCTCGGCCACATATTCGAGTGTGCCAATGTTAGTCAGCCCCTTGACGCAGACAAAAGTGATGATGGTCGTGCGGTTCATGCGTCCTCCACAACCCAACGTGGGCGCGGTGTACTTCAGCGTGGGCGTATCATCCACAATCTGTTCCAAATTCAAACAGACGGTGAGGTCAAATTAGCAGCCACTGGCAAAAGGGTTTATGGAACGAGCTGTACCTCAATGACGGAAGAGGGGGCTCCAAGATTAAAAGAGCCCGTGGCGTTGGCCCCCCTTTCTTCCTGGCAAGCGGCCACGTTATGGCCACAAACGGATCCTGTGGTAACATGCACGAGAACGTGAGCCAGCAATCTGAGAGTCTCACTATGATTTGGACGGTCGCCGTTCTCAAGGCAATGGCCAGCTTACCCTGAATGGCCGCACAAACGTTCAACACAAACTTGTAGTTGTCGTCATACGCCACATACGGCTGAGAATTGGGTAGAGACAGAGCGTGGAAGTCGTAGACTTGGCCTACAGCATTGACGTGGCCAAAGTGAGCATGCAGAGGCGCAAAAGCAACGAGCCACCAAGGAGCATCGGCACCCAGGACACGCGGCAGGCGGAGGCGATAAAAAGTGAAACCAGAAAAGAGCCAGGGTCTCAGGGGACGTGTTAAACTTACCAGAAACGGGATCGCGAACGGTACAGTCATGTCCCACGGTATCCCCGATAGGGCAAGCCGCCACGGTACGCCAATGGAACGTAAAGACGCAATCTTCGGAAACTTCCATCAAAACTGGCTGACCCGAGCCCGCATTGATGTCGCAAATAAACTCGATGCGCGAGGAGGCAAACGTGCTGTCATCTGCATCAGGACAAAATGCCGTGTCGTTGATGCTTGATGGTTTGTCTCCCTGAAGGATTGGGAAGAAAAAAACAAAGAAAAAACAAAGGAAAAAGCAAAAAAAAAAGAAAAAAAAAAAAAAAAAAGGGTTGAGAAAAGTGGAAAATGGCGCAAATGATTACAAGAACAAGCATTTCGTGAAAGGAGAAAGGTCAGCAAGACCAAGGATCAAGAGCCCAGGTGATGCAGAATAAAAGTGGGAGAGCGAGTGGGAAGCACAGGGATGAGAAGAACATGTTTTCCTTGTAGCCGGCATGTTTAGTCGGAGACAGGCACAACTTACAAAAGCAGTGATGATGTAGATGGTGCCGTCGTCGCTGAGGGTGGGTCGGGTCGCTCGACCCAAGGCGACGGGGTCAGTCAGGCTCCCATCAGGCTGGCGAGTGCGGCGGCACATCGCTTCGCCCTCGTTGCCACAGTTACCACCGATGGCAGCGCTATCGACAAGGGGGTCGCAGACGTTGATATCGTAAACGTAGGCATTGCCTTCTGCAGCGTCAATGGCTTGCCAGTTGGAGAGACTCCGCATGAGCGGGGAGAGGTCGTATGAAAGATCAGTCTTCTCGTCATAAACGGTGCAGCGAGTTTCGTTGGCCGGGATAGTTTGGTTGATGCAGAGACGATCTGTCTTCCAGTCAAATACAAAAACCGTCATGCTGTCTTCAGCAATGGTCTCAAGGTAGACGGGGCCACCCACGCCCAGGCCACACGTGAAGCGAATCTCCGAAGTCGTGTCATCCCCCTGATAAGTCAGGCGGGCACCAAATTCGGGATGGTCGGCATCCATCCACTCAAACGTAGTCTTGGCAGGATCAGACGGTCCGATGGAGGTGCCAGTCGTCTGACCAAGAGGCAAACGGCAGACGGCCGCGTTCTTCGTGCAGCCGTTGCGAACCCGCTGCAGGGGCTGGCAGATGTTCATCTCGTATTCAAACTTGTTGCTCTCGCGCGTGTCCACGGCGTAATAGTCGCGGTCGCTGTCAAGGCAAGCAAGTGGGGAAGCATCAGATTGTATGCGAGGCGAATGGAACTTGAAGTTCGAAGAAAGCTAGTGCGTGCGTGCGTGTGTGTGTGTGTGTCAGAGTGGGCGCCTGACCTGGCAAGTTTGGTGATGTCGACAGAGGATCCATCTGGTAGGGTGAGAGGATCGCAGCCGGCCTGAACGGAGCCCACCAGGATAGCCAAGAGCAGCAGCGAGTGCAGCACACGCAGCGACGAGGAAGCAGCCATGGCTGCCAGCGGTTTCACCCAATCGGGCACAACACGCACTCCCCGACGGCGTGGAGCTCAATCAAGGATCACTGCGCCCCGAAAGGGTTGAACTGAATCACGTATGCGGTGCTTTAGAAGCAAAAACAAGTCTCCCAGACGCTAAGGAAAGCCATTCAAATCACACGAGAGCGAGCAATTGAGGTGTGAGTGCGTACTGCTGCGCGTCAAGGTGTACAGGAACGGATGGACACTGCTTCCAGTCGACAGAGTTTGAATCTGGGGGAGTTTTGAGACAAGAGCAAGGGAGAGAGAAGGGAAGAAGAGGAGGAGAAATATAATCATCGGGCGGAGGGACGGCTCGACAGCTCGTCAAGTGGCACAATGCCGGCGACGCGGGCTGCAGCGCAGTGAGCTGACGCACAGATGCTTGCGCTGAGCGTCTGCGTTTGTATCCCTCCTTCACAGCCACCACCACGACCACTGTTCTTCACACTCCAAACAG
>NW_001865044.1:1373907-1378750 GCF_000002865.3 Monosiga brevicollis MX1
TCCCCCAGAGGAGAGAGAGAGAGAGAGAGAGAGAGAGAGAGAGAGAGAGAGAGAGAGAGACAGACAGACAGAGAGACAGAGAGACAGACAGAGAGAGAGAGAGAGAGAGAGAGAGAGAGAGAGAGAGAGAGAGAGAGAGAGAGAGAGAGAGAGAGAGAGGGAGAGAGCGTCTCTGACCTAAATCACGTCGCGGAGACGGAAAATGAATCGTCAACATCTGTTTTGAACATCCCTCGAGAGAGAGAGAGAGAGGGAGAGTGCACATGTAAGCTTGTAGTATCGTATCATGGCTGCCGTTTTGCGTTGGCGTTGGCGGCTCAAGCCTCGCTCGTATGTGAGTGTTAGCTTGTATATGAGTGCGGCGCAGGTATGTGTGCGAGCGGGTGAACGTCGATTGGCGGCGCCATGAAGCGCGGTGTGAACGAGGTGCCGTAGTAGTTGTGTTCAGATTTCTGGAGGAGTCGCAACACCACGTTGATGTACGGACACCTGCAAAAGTCGTCGAACACATCAGACATCAAATCAGCTGTTGTCAACATGAGTTGTGGACGAAGCAAGTAATTTTTTTCTCAATCGCCGCGATGGAGGTGGACGAGGGCAGCCAGAGCGGCGAGCTGGCCACCAAGCGTGCCCACATCCAGGGTAAGAGACGGGTGTGGTGGATGTTGGTGGTGGCGGTGGTGATGGTGGAGGGTATGGTGGTGGTGGTGGGGATCAGCGTTGAAGAACGGATTGAGGAGGGGTTAGCGAAGCGTGCTTCTTCTAGTCGTTACACAGATGAGCTGATGAGATCTTGTTTCCGCAGACGATGGGCAGGCTCCGGCTTTGCTGAAAGATGCTGTGGCCCAGACCAGTGGGCGCGGTCGAGCTTTGCTCGCTGACATTGCCCCTCAGCTTGCTCAGCTTGCCAAGGGCCCAAACGTATGTGTGCTCGCCTGGCCTGCTGATCAAGGCGCTGGTTTCGCACGCCAACAGCAGGTTGGGCCTCATTCTTTTCAACCTGCTGTGTTTTTCGGTCAGGCGGCAGTCCACGAGGAGCTTTTGGCCCATCTCGTTGCTCTTAAAGCCAGCGTGCGACAGGCCGGCAAGCAACTCGTCACCGGAGCCGAAGCCAATGCTCAGGTGCGACGACATAAATGGGGGAGCCTGTCTTTCTACTGCAATGGGAGCTCACCTACTGTCGGCCTCATTTCCCATCCTGTCTGTCCACAGATGAAGGCCGACATTGACAGTGTGCATTTACGCTTGCAAAATGTTCTTTACGAAAAGCTTCACCTGCTCAAGGAGACCGCTGCCTGCAACCAATTTCGGTATGTGACAAGCCCGGCCGGCCGGCCGGTCCCTCGGGGCAACATCCGGCTGGCCTTCACAGGCCACTTTTCTCAAAACTTTTCGCAATCCATATCGACCCTCTTCTGCTTGACGTACGTTGCATACGCAGGGCCAAGACAGACGATATGGCGCTCATTTCAGCTGCCGAGCTGTCCCCAGAGCTGCAGACGGTGCGTGTTGCATGTGCACCTTGCCGTTTGGCCGTGTCCGCTCACTCCTCATGGCTTTGGTGCTGCAGGATGATCCACACCAACAAATGCTCAATCGCATCGAGGCCGAACGTCGCGAGCGTGAACGGTCTGTTTGATCTCGCTCTCGCTGCCCGCTTGCCTACCCCTGCGTCCACCGCCTCTATTGACATGCGCCAAATAATTCTTTGGGAACAATGCTCCCAGCTTGGTGGATCAACTAGAGGAGTTGTCACAGCGGCAGTCAGCCATGAAAGCATTGAACAAGCAAAAGGCTTCCAAGCTTAAGCAGCTCCCTCGTGCGATTAACAGACTTGCCGAGGTGCGTTGGTTACTTGCGTGCGCGCGAGCGTGTTTCCGCTCTTTTTCAGTCTGCGCTTGCCCGTGGGAATGTTGATGTGATGCCAGGCCGTGCAACCTTGCTTTCTGGCTGACCTGTGCACATCTGAGGAATAGGTGGCGAGCGACGTTAGCAACGTATTCTCCCGCCACCAAGATAATGCCCTGCCAGCCGGCTCCAATGACCCCCGCGCCGCTGCACTGCCCCTCCCACTCTTTGTGTTCTATGAAACGACCACCGCCTTCATTCAACTCGAAACCGGTGCGTGCAGCGACATCTGTTCCGTCACCCGAGTCTCATTTGAAGATACTGACCAATTCTATCTGATGCTTGAGTGTCCAGAACCTTCCGGCTTGCATGTGAGCATCGAAGGTGAGGCCAGTGCTGTGCCCAATTTCGACGAGGCCGTTGCAGGTCTCATCTCAGTCAAAACTTCGGTTCAAAGCGGCCATCAACGCGACGATGAAGGTACCGTTCTTTTTCATTTCTTTTTATTGCATGTTATATCTGCCCCTGTACCTGCCATTGACTCAATCCCCCCCTTTTTTTTATCTGCTTCTGTTTTGATGCTTGCCATAGAGGATAACTCCTCTGATAGCCCAGCCGCGGTAGGTCACATGCCATTTTTCAAATGCCGAGCATGAACCTCTTTGGCGCCTTGCTCATAAAACATGTTCCGTTGCAGGTTCAAGCCAACACGCCGCACCCCCTGACCCTCAAGCTGAGTGTCAAAACAGGTGCGACTTGGGCTGAACAGGTTTGCATCTCGCCGTGCTCACACCAAACGTTCTTGTGACGCCAAATGGGCTTGAATGTTTAGCCAAAGTCCAAGTGGCTTGGACACTGCGTTGGTATCCCGTGGTCGACATGGTCACCGTTGAACAGGACCCGGCACCAGGCTTGCTCGAAGACGCGCTCAGTCATCTCTATGTCAACGATACGGGCACCGAGATTGTCAACACTCGCATAGCACTGCAAGAAGCTGTCGCACGGTAGGCACTCGGGCTCGATTCCTCTCTGTCGCGTGTGTCCAGCATGCCATCTCTCCGTCCTGTGCCCATAATGGCACCAAAGGCATTTGCTCACCCGGTATCACTGCATTCAGGAGTGCCACGGTGGATGACCTCCTGTCGGAGCGCCAGCGGGCCTATCGCTGGCTGCAAATCTGTTCAGGCCTGGTGGAGGGCTCTGCAAGCCGCGCCAAGCGCCTTCGTGCAGCCAATCAGGTGTGGCTTGCCGTCTCCGCTTACTGGGAAGGCTTATGCTTGTGATACCTGCCAAGCCACCTGTCAGCGTCTCAATGGCTCTGCTCTGACAACGTTCTCGCGATAAGGTCCTCATGGATATTCTGCAACGCGTGGAGGACCGTCGCGCTTTGCAATACTACTGCGCCTCTCTTGGTACGAGCAACCTGCTCCTCGTCTCATGTACCAATGGCGGTGCTATGGAACAAGCGCCGACCACCTCCTCCCCAGATGGTTGACATGGGATTCGGTTTCCACGATTGCATATTCTCATGTTTGGTGGCACTCTTCCTGATCTGCAAACAGATGTGGGTCGTCTGCCCTCGCTGCCCAACGCCAAGCAACACTTTCCCCTCAAGGTCCGACTGTTTGCTCTGTTTGTGTGTGAAGCAAGTGGCGTCAGACAAGGGAACTGGAATAAGAGCAAAGGGATGTGTCAGTGCTTGCACACGAACTGTCAGCACTTATGATATTGTCGTGGTGCCTGACACATGCCACGACAGCGCACTTCCACTCTTAAATCTTGCGAGCGGCTCAACTCGGACGGTGAGTCTCGAGGGGCTGTGTGATCAAATCTTTCGGGAAGCGACAACTTGATGGCCCTTGCCGCGGTATTGATGATGCTGACATGTGCTGTTTACCCCTCCCTTTGGCCTGCTCTGCAGGAGCTACGGTGAACGGGCAGGCGCTGGCCGCCAAGTACAAACTCACCATCACCAATAGCGGCAGTACGTCTTTGCAGACTCCACGTTGCCTAGCGACTGGGACGTCAGCTTAGCTCAGCTTTATGCTCTCACCTTGTGTTGCTACACAGTGCCGTTTGAAGTGCAGGTGGCAATTCCTGCGAGCTACCCTGTGCTCCTGCCCCACTTCCGCCTCTCCTTGACTCAGGTTTGGTGCACGCCATCGCCATGTGGGCTTTTTTTGATGTCCGCAAGTGATTGTGTTTAACTCTTGGGCTGGTGCTTTGGTCGGGCCGACGCTTCCTTTCAGGCTGCTCGGGATATGATGAATGTCCACGAGAGCAATTTGGCAGCAATCGCCATGGAGGTGAACGAGCACATCCCCGAGCTGCTGAAAATTGATCGCGCTCCAGCGCACACTGTGCTGGCATACCAACTGCGCCGCCTCTTGGTACGTCGGAGACCGCCAGCAGTTTTGATGCAGCCTGTTTGATGAGCTTGGTGTTGTGTCAACATGATGTTGTTTTGCTCTCTCAACTCTTCACCTGTGCTGCGTTCGATGGCGTTGACCCCTGGCCACGCCAGATGTGTGTGGATTTATTGGTCGAGGTTGAGGATCGTCGTTCCGACCGCGGGAACTTCAAGGGTCAACTTTTTGCGACGTCGACCATGTGTGTACCGCGGCACGCCACTACTCGTTTTGACTTTGCAAGGCGTAGGGGACTTTGGCCTGCTCACTCACACTCTTTGCTTGTGTCACGGCAGCTCGGTGGATGGCGTGCTTCCTTTCAAATGGAATCCCGATTTGGGTGAGGAAGGACTTTTCGAGCATCGGTAAAGAGCTCAACCTCATGTTCTTCAGCCCTGGCCTTTTTGCCCCTGTCAATCGAGTCACACTTTATGCCTTGGTTCATTTACGCCATGTGTGTTCAACGTCTCCACACGCTGCGCATGAGTGGAAACCCATCCACCCACCCATCCAAACAGCCCATTACACGACACGCCAATGTTCAAGCATATGGTGATTTATGTCCAACAATCCCACAGGCTCAGCCA
>NW_001865044.1:1378868-1392702 GCF_000002865.3 Monosiga brevicollis MX1
TTTTTTTTTTTTTTTTGGTGAAGTTGAAATTTTCTCTTTTTTTTTTTTTTTCATTTTTCTCTTCAAAAGTTGTGATGGCGGAGGCCGCAACCATGGAAGAGCACGAGGCCGAGTCCGTCCAGATAGCGGCAGCGGCAGCGGCAGCGGCAATGACGGTGAAAATGGCCGGTCAGACGCCAGAGGACGCGGCCCTGGGGCAAGCCGTGGAGACGCTTTTTAAGCAAGGGGTGGTACAACTGGAAGGGGTTTTGGATTGTCAGGGAGCTGCTGTTCAGGAAACGCGAGATGCCATCGACCAGATTGCCCGTCAGACGCTGACGCAGTTGGATGCGCGAGGGGTGGAATATCGCCAGCAAACCGAGCCCTTTGCATTTGCGGAAGCAGCATCGCGCTGCCGCGGGCGGGTGGATATTCGCCACGCCAATCTCAAGACGCTGGTCCAGCGGTTACTGACGGACACGCCTGCACTCCAGTCGCTCTTGCAGGGTGCCCTTGGCCGCGACTTTGAGCTGCACTACGCTGGCCTAGTCCTCTCGCTTGTTGGTGCGTAGCGTTCGACTGGCAGAGTGAGGTTGTTTGTGGCACCCGACTTGCATCTTGACACGACATGCAAATTCTTCAAAGAGGTTTCACGCTCGGCGCTTGGTGGCATGGCACATTGGCAGGTTCTGATGACCAAGGCTGGCATCAGGATGGCGAGCACCTCTTTCAACATGTCCAGTTGCCCCCGCATGCGTTGACCATTTTTTTTGCTCTAGATGGCGTCTCTGAAGCCCTGGGCCGACCCGAGTTTATTCCCATGTCACAGCGGCTCGACGTATATGCGGCGCTGACCGGGGATCAAGGCCTTGAGGTGGCGCCAGTTGCTTTTGCACACAATGCCGGCGACGTTACCGTCTTTGACTATCGCACGGTTCATCGCGGCACAGCCAACCGTGCTGCCAATGATCGCCCTCTTCTCTATGCCGTGGCCACGCGCCCGTGGTTTCAGGACCGGCAAAACTTTTCTCTTCAGTCCCTGGCCGAGGACAAGGTCCAGGGTATCGCCTCAACATAGATCTCACATATCCATGGTGTCCTTCCTGACTCAGTGACCCAGCCAACGAGAGGGTGACTCGTTCACGACTCGATGGCAATGTGCTGTGCGCAAACCCTGAGTTGGGCATAAAGCCGACCGATTTGTTTTTGATGCGCATCGATTGTCTGGAAATTGGAAAATGAAATTCAAGACCTGATTGTTTGCGTCTAGGCTCATCAAGCCGTCGAGAAGAATGGCTTGGGTGTGAAGGCCATCCACTCCGCTGTCCTGGGGATGTTATTCGCTCTAAAGGGCCGTCTCGTCGTGCCAAGCAGACACATTTTCTACCGTCTATCCATGGGAGGAATCAAAATCGGGACAGGACGAAAGATGGGGTGTGAGTGTCATCGGACAAAGCAGGTGAACAAGAACTAGAGGGACCGTGCGTGAGCGGCCTTGCGATGCGGCACAGACCCAGGCGGTGCTTCGTTGTGATGGAAGCAAGTCAAGCAGCTGAGCAAAAGAAGGCCGGGTTTCTGGGGCGGCTCGGAAGCAAGCTGCAGTCATGCTATGGTACACCAAAAGAACATTGTGAGGTGCCAGATCTCAACAACTTCAAAATTAACGAAAACGTAGGGGAAGAGCGAACCGCTGCGCAATTGACGGGGCTCCAGGGGGAAGGGGCAAGGCGGCCCCGGCTTTGAGCTGTTGAATAATGGCAGGAAGCTCCATGCCTTGCCAAGGCGTTGCGCCAGCCGTGACCAGCTCCCACACTAAAACACCAAACGCCCAAACATCCGAGTGCTCGGAATATCGCCGTGCCACCAAACATTCGAGGGCCATCCACCTGTGCGCGCACAGTTCAAAGACAGCGGGGCAGATAAGGGCATGGCAGGGCTTGCTGACGGGTTGAACGTGGATGGGTCAAAGCTTACCGGAATGGCATTTCGCTGTCTGCTGTGCTCTTATAGTACTCTGAACTTGGCATGATTCGGGACACTAACGTGCAACAGAAGAAGCAGTTGTGTTTGAGCCATTCAACAGCCGCAAGACAAGGTGAATGAGGCCTTCAGCCTCAAAGGAGCGGTGGTGAACCTACAGCCAAAGTCTCCCAGTTTACAGACAAAGGTCGGGCTGGCCGCCATCACAAGCACGTTTCGCGCTGCGACATCGCGATGCACGATATCCAGCTTGGCCAAGTACGCCAGAGCACTGACTGTCTGATGCAAAGCTTGATGCAATTGAGCCTCACTGAGCGGGTGTCTTCGCACAAAGTCGCGGAGGTTGCCGTGTGGCGCCCACTCCAGCACGGCAGATAGATTTGAGAGCTTCGCACTACAAAAAGCCGTATCCAGCGAGTCAGAGCAGTCTGGCAGCTACGACCATGGGCGCTTGATACCAGGGAGGCACGGGCAGAAAGCATGACCTACACGCTGAGGAGGACGCCGTGAAGGCCGATGATATTGGGCTGATCTCGAAAGCTGTGCAAAAGCATGATTTCGCGCAACCACGCTAGAAGCTAATGTCCCCGTGCACAGAGATGAGACCTTCAGAAACCATTGTAGAACCCTGATCGTCCACATTGCAATATGAGACTCACCGTTGTCTTATCCGCATGACATTTCTTGATGGCCACACACCATGGCGCCTGTTCACCGCGGAGCAGACTCGCCTAGGCATCAAGAGCAAGCACAGAACATGCAAGTCACACTCTGGCTGGAACAGGCGAAGAAAAATACCCGGGCACCAATGCGCTGGCACGCCCATTGGTCGTATTTATTTAGCGGCTTCCCATTCAAGGACATATATTTTCAAACAATCGGTGGCCAGCCTACCTGGTACACGTCGCTAAAATTGCCGTGGCCAACGGCATGCTCAACTTTGATGGCGTCAGGGTCAAGAAGCTCGAGCGGTGTGAGATGCAGATGCGGATAGGCCGAATCAAAGTCTGCACGAGCTTCGCGCATCAGCGTGAGGATTTCGCTCTCCATCGCCGCTTGCTCCTTGCGAGAATGGCTGCGTCGTAGGCCCATGTATGCAACCACGGCAACTGCCGCCACAAATGTAATCGATGCCACCACCGCCACCACCACCACCACAGATGACACGCCGGTTGATGATTCCAATGCCTTGGGCGTCAAAGCAGGCAACCTTGTGGTCGAAGCAGCAATGTTAACATGTGCATGGTACTGAGCTTCAAATTCAGAGAGCGACGGTAGGGTGAAATCCTCGCTAAACGTCTCATTGCTGCCAATGAGGCCGAACAAGCTTCCTTCCATGAGTTGGTAACCGAGACGGAACAAGACTTCCTCGCTGAGAATATTGGAAAAGCGCAGGGTCACCGCTAGTACGAGCCAAGGTTTCGGACGTTCTGTCACCAGTGCACTATAGCGATGCGACAGATCAAGATACAACAAGCACGTATGAGCGAGCGCCCAGTAACACCGAGTGGGCAGATGTTTTTATGCCGCAAGAGAGAGGAAAGGGGCGGGGGGAGCCTACCGTATACTGCTGAGGGAATAATGGAGCTCGGCTGCATCCCAGTTGCGCATGACGCCACGCAAGGAAGAGCACGAGTAGTTGCCGGACTCAGATGGCTTTGACGAGCGGATGACCCCACGCTCAACCCAAAGCTCGACCTGGTCGATGCAGTCGAGTTCTTGGAAATAAGGAAGCTCACGACTCATGCTGCGTAGCTTCAACAGACCATGGCACGAGGCTTCATCTTCGCCATTTGGGCAATCAGCGACACCGTCGCAGATCTGAACAATCTCCAGAGCACTGCCGGAGGAAGGGCACACAACATTCTGAGCCGGTTTAGGGCAAAAGGGGGCGTCCTGGTACGGCGGGTTGTAGCAACTGCAGTTGATCATCACCAATCCATCCCCATGCTCTCTGCCGTAACACTGAATGTCTGGTGTCACAACCGCCAGAGCAGTTTCATTGGGCTGCAGCTTCTCAAAGTTCATGATCCTCCACCAAGCGTCGTAGGTGATACTGGTGAGGGCCAGCTCCCCGGCGCCTGTCGTCGCGCCCTGTTGTATGTGTAATTGAAGGTATCTGAGCTGGCTGGACTGGGGTAAAAGGCTCTTCTTAAGTTCGGTTGTGCCGTAGCGACAGGTCAGTTCGAGGTGTCGAAGTGCGGGAAAGGACACGTTGAGCCCGTCAAGCTGTTGGCAATCATTGAGCAGAAGATACATATCCCGTAGATTGGACAGGACTGGTGCCGGTGCGCTCCACACGAGATTTTGCCCTGTCATCTCCGTAAAACGCAAAAAGGTTAGATTGGCATAGGCTTGAGCGATTCGGCTCAGCTCCAAGCCCGCCTCGACAGAGACTGCGCGAACACGATAGGTCTTGAGCAGAGGTGCCTGGGGGTAGAGGAGACGAGCTGCAGTGGCGCTGGCTTGATGCATTTCCCAAAGGCCCGGCATGGCCGGCAAAGAGGCGCTAGAGGCCAGCTCGTAGTTGTGCAGGTGTAACACTTGCAGTTGGTCCAGGGCCGCGAGCCGGGAAAGGTGGAGGGGGCCGGATGCCGGAGCGTCAAAAGCGAGTCGTAGCGCCGTGCTGTCAGCAGGCAAGCCCATGGGGATGGCTGGCAAGCTTGAGCAGGCGTAGGACCAGGAGCGATCGCCCACCGTAGCTCCTGCTTCGCAGGAGGGAATGAGCGATGCACACGTCCCTGACCACGCGCCGTCGACGCTCGTTCCGCTCGTGGAGCAGGTGAGATTGAGCAGGGCATCGCTGACATCACATTGAACGACGCAAGCCACCGCCGTGGTACCGCATTCTTGATTGTCAAAGCGCGGGGGCCGCGCCGGGCAGTTTCCCGCGACGCGAGGAAGCTGCCAGCCCACCAGAAGCAGGTGGAGCACAAGCGGCTGGAGCAGCAGGAGCGTCAAGCACGGCAGGCTGCGCACCCTTGCCCCCATCCTTCACCCGTGTCAAAAGGAATACACCATCCAATGCGCGCGGAACGCAACTGCGATCGTGCACACATCCATCCAACGTACAATTCGAGCTGGTGGAGCCAGGACGGTCACCCCCAAGCGAACCGGCCATTCAGCCGCGGGCCACGAACGAGGAGTGCAGTCCAATTATCAAACCCTTTCACCTGGTGCAATAATTTAAAAACGTGCGACGATAACTAACATTAACCATGTTAATAAAACTACATTTAATGGATATTTGCACTACATTACATGAGGACGAATTATTCCAATTTTGTTATCTGGACATAAGGGGCTGAGCGCTCGAGTGGGTGTGGAGTTGGCGGAGAGATGAACGAGTCGTCATGGCGTGCTGCATTCCCGAGGTCAATTATTAGGTCAGGGGGTATGGATCGGGTATTGGAAGAACGGGGGATATCGGGGGTATCGGGCTGTATTGAGGGGTCATTGTTTATTTTTTTTTAAAAGACTCGAAAGAGAGCTTTTGCCCGTTTGATTCGATAACATAATGGCATAAGAAGGGCTCTTCATGGCTTGTCCATGAAGGAGCACCGCAGGTTGGGTGCTGCCGGATCACAAGGCGGTTTCATCTTGAATGGGATTCGCTTCGCGAGAAAAGGCCTGCGAAACCGTAGTCTTGTCAAAAGTGGGCCGGGCTGCGCTCAGTGTCCTCGGCGAGCCAAAACGTACCCAAGTGGTCGTTTGGGGTTCGCTGCACAAAGACGCGAGCTCAGCGAATGTTGGACGCTCAGATGGGGATAATACTTGGCAACGAGCAGCGATTCTGCGTCGAGCATTGCGGATGGTGAAGTGAGACACATGCGCAAACTTTATTCTCGCTCTTGCGCACAGCATAAATGAAAAGTGCTCAGGTCTAACCGTGCGAACAGGGCTGGGCAGTGTGATGGTAGCTCCAACCGTCGACCTGTCAGAGAAATCACAAATCATGAAAGCATTGCGAAACAAGGTGCCTCCAAAAACCAACACAGAAGGAGCCCCGACCCAACAACCATGTCGGCAGGGGAAAAGGACGATGGCGGCGATGGCCGAACCCACCGCTTTTAAGCATACGCGTCAGCGGCCCTGCGGCATTTTTGACAGTGACGCACACACGCACACACATTCAGATGTCAAGCCACAACTCTCATAACACGACCAAGCAAAGAGAAGGGCGGTCCAGAAAAGCGAGGGTGAGAGCCAGAAAACACGTACCCAAGTCAACGTCGCCCCAAGGCACCTGTCCACGAGTGGCCAGCTCCCAGACAAAGACGCCAAAGGACCAAACATCAGACTTTTCCGAGAAGCGTCGCTCCACAACGCACTCTGGTGCCATCCATCTACAGCCGGTTGAGAAAGAGCGTTAAGGGCAGGGCACGAACGGCAGACGAGACCCATCGGTAGAGAGCAAGACACTTTGGCGCCACGAGGGCCATCAAGGCACACACCGAAGCGGAAGGGCTTCCTCGCCGCCGCTCTTGTAATAGTCTGATGCTGGTAGCACGCGCGACACTAAAATGCAAGAGAAGAGGATTGGTGAGTCGCGCTTGTCTTGCTAAGGACATGGCGGAATCAAAAAGTTTGTTGGACGAGACGCACGGCCAAAGTCCGCCAGTTTGCACGTGAACGGTGACAAGGCCGTCACCAAAACATTCCGCGCAGCCACATCGCGGTGAACGACGCTCAAGGTGCTAAGGTACGCAAGGCCCTGAGCTACCTGTGTCCGCTCAACAAGAAGGCGCGTTCACGCATCACGCGTGAGTGGTCGGTCGAGCAATGGGCCGAGAGAAATAACATGGAAAAAGCGCAGGGGCAACATCTGCGCAAAGGAAAGTGTTGAACAAACGGTCAGCATACCTGGGTCAGAGCTTGTCGACTCTGTGCTTCATCCAGTGCTTGGTTCCGCACAAAGTCCAGCAGGCTCCCAAACTGAGCGTACTCGAGAACGGCTCCCAACGCCAATTCGCCATGCTTGTTCTCCCTGGACACGAGGAGGTTGCAGATGTGAGCGACGCAACAAGAGCAGCCGGGAGCGCGAACACTTCACCTCGTGAAGCAGGCACCATGAAGCTCAATGATGTGGGGGCAGTCACGCAAGCTATGCAACAACATAATTTCACGCATCCAGCCGACCAGCTACAACACCGTCATCACCGTTTGTCCCACATGAGAGCGTACTTGTGCCACACGTCCACAGCAACCCATCACGTCCTACCGTGGCAGCTGAATGGTTGCATTGCTTGAGAGCAGCAGTTTGAACACCTTGCCCAGACCGCAGACTGATCTGTGACGTGACGTTTACCAAGAGAAATCAAGTGAGGGGTGGACGCAAGATTCTACACACGGGCGTTCTCACAGCAGCACCAACCTCAGACACAACGCTAAAATGGCCACTGCCAAGGATGCGGCGCACCGTCAGCTGACGGGCGTCGATCAGCTGAAGCGGCTCAGACTTGAGCCGCGGGTATGTTGTCTCAAAATCGACGCGTGCATCTTCAATGAGCCGTCCCAGGACCAGATCTATTTGAGGGTCATGCTGTCGCCGCCGTCGGTGTCTTGTGACAAGCAGAGCAGCAAGGAGCGATAAAGCCAAGGCCGCGCCAATGCTGGCTGCTAGCACCGTAGTGCTAGAAGCACCAGAAGCCGATGGGCGTGGCGCTGAAGACGACGGCACGGTGGAAGAACTCAAGGTTGTGTGTACCGTTGCTGCGCCTGTTTCTGGTGGACCAGCTGGGTAGCGGGCATTGAAACGCCGTGTGAAGGACTGGTTGCCCAAATCAACGATAGATGGTAACCGAGTGTCGACTGAACCCTCGCGACCAAAAATGGCACCCTCGCGCACGGCCAGGGGTAGCACAACCTCGGTATTCTCAAGGCCCGCATAAGAAAAGTGCAGAGCCGCATATAAACTGCCTTCAAGGTCTTGCATCCTACAAGGCGCACGGAGGGGCACGAAAAGCCCCCGAACAGGACGACACGAGGCATGGGTGAGAAGCCATTCTGCCTGTCAATGGTGAAATATCCTTTCTCCTCTCACTGCGTGGGTGACCCTGGCAAAACGAACCACCAGAAATTGGGACCAACTAGGCCATCGAGGGCATCATAATCACGCATTGCGGCAAAGACGGTATTGCAGGGGGGCAGGGGCACAAGTTGGGCCAGCCCGGCGGTAATCGTGACGTTCATTCGTCCATAGCATTCAAAATTTGTAAAGTTGCGAGTTACAAGGATGCCTGCACAATATGCTTCGTCGGACCCGGATGGACAATCTGGCACGCCGTTGCAAAGTTGTGAAGGAAAGAAGGACACGTTTTTGTGTTCCTTGCAGGCGATGGGGGCTTGGTATGGACAGTGTGGGGTGCCGTAGTAGCCATCCACACCATTCGCTGGTGGTTCACACAAACACACAATGCGTTTGGTGGAGCTGTAAAGAATGCTGTCCAAGTTGACCTCGACGAGGTAGCACGCGATGGCCGAGCCGTAACCAGCATTCGCATCATGTTGGCTCTGAAACACAACGAGCGTATTTTTCGGAGACTCGGTGTTCTCGACAGTGGGTTCAATGTTGTCAAAGTCCACATTATCGATGAGAGTATCCAGAGCAATGTAGCTAAAAGCCCGGTCGAGGTCAGTCAGCCTAAAATCGACGAGGGCATTGTTGTTGGGTAGCAGCCTGCGGCTGAGCAAAGGGGGTCCGGTCTGTAAACGATATTCAAGTTCCACTAGATTGGGCCAGCTGGACCAAGGGAGATTGTACAAGCTGGCAACGTCGTGTACAGCCAGGCCGAGGGCCACAAGATGGGGATTGCCCATGTTCTCTGCATCAGTGATGAGTTTGGTGAGCGGGTTGGTAATTTCCGCGTGCAGAAAGGTCATAAGCTGATTTTGGCACAAGAAGGGGCAGGGGAAAGTGGGTCGAGCATGAGGAAACGGGGCCGGGGGAAAAGACTGGCAAAGATGGCGACGAGCATGCGGCAAGCGGATGCCCACGAGCGTGCGCAGCAGAACATACATTTGGGTATAGGTGCATGATATGCGTCAGATTCAGGACGGTGGGGACCGTGCACGAATCAAGCTTCAAGCTGAGCAGAGAGGGTGCATCAAAATACACGGGGCTTTTGAGATCCACCCGCTCCATACGGAATGATTCGAGCAAGCGGGGCAAGGCAGCTGAATTGATGGTGAGCTGGATTCGACTAGAGGACGGTTCGTCGGACAGGCCCTTGATGCGGATCTCTCTGATGTTGGTGGCATTGCGGATGACAAAGGGGTCGATGGTAAAGGGGCCGGAAGTGTAGATGGAGATGGAGTTGATGGTATCTGGCAGGCCGTAAGGCAGGGCTGGGGGCACCGATAGGGGTGGGGTGCACTCGGCGTAGCGATCGACTTCGTGATTGTACCAGCGGTTGGTACCGTACGTCGCGCACAGCTTCGCGCAGAGCGTACATGGGTCACAGGACCAGTCTCGCTCCCAAGTGCCATTGACGCAGGCAGCGGTACCCCGATATGCTTCTTCATTCGGGAATGGGGCGCCACAACGCGCCGTACAGTTGACACCCGACGGGACCAGCGCGCCGGAGCCGGCGTTCGGCGGGCAGACGACGTCCTCAAAGCCCGCGATTGCGTTGAGGTTGCAGGAAGAGGCCGCCCGTACCGGCAGGGTTGCGGCAAGGTACACCAGCAGGTTGAGAATGCCAAATAGAAGCCTGCCCTTGCTGGTGCCACGATGCGCCGCTGAGGGCCATTGCCGTTGCGCAGCAGGCATCCTCATGTGGAGTGAAACTGGGCAAGAAGACCGGTCGTCGTTCAACTGCTCTGATGCATTGTGCCTTCAACTGTGAAAGCACTGTGAAAGCGCCTTTGACGGTTTGATGTCAAGGCCACGAGGGCCGGGTGCTTGCTTGTTCGCGGTTCATCCAGGGCACGCCAAAGGCGCGGGTGAAACGGGCGCGGAGCTGAGTTGGACGAGGCAGGGCACAACACCATGAGCATCGACCCTATACCCTCTTTCAAACAATCATAACCAGGCGAACAGCCTTCTTTCACTCCCCGAACGCATACCTGCAGTGGTGGACCAGCGCCACGAGGCGCCACGGGGCCAGCGCTGCCGTTTTGTTGCACAACAGCCACCCACAGTACAACAGTACAACCTCGGAGTTGTCAGATGAAAATACCACGTGCCACGACGACTTTAGTCAAGGATCGTTTAAAGCTTTTTTTCTATGTCAAGTAAAATGTGCTTTATATGGAGTTTTATGTAGCTTGATCTTTGCCAACGGTCATACCACATGGAATACACCGGCTCTCGTCCGATCGCCGCAGTTAAGCCATGTTGGGCCATGCTAGTACTATCGTGGGTGACCAGATGGGAATACATGGTGCTGTTGGCCTTCTCTTTTTTTTTTTGTTTTGGCCGTTGCCAATGAATGACGGTAACGCGCTCGCGTTTCGCTGGTTTTTTTTCCCTGTCGTCCCCTTTTGGCTTTTTTTCTGTACGCCGTGTGCCGTCGTCCTCCCTTGCTCCTCCTTGCTACGTTGGGTGAGTGTGGCTCGCGTGTGAATCGGCTAGTACTGACGAACCAAAGGTGACGTGCATCACACACATATGCACGTTTACTCGCTATTTTACTTTAGTTTTACCACACTCACCATGTGTAGGCTTCAAGTTCACCCATATTTCCCAAGGACACCCAGGACAAAGGTGTCCTATATTAGGACAAAGGCACTTGGATACGATCCTAGAATGATACAACAAGCCTCCTTCGACGTGAGAGAGAGAGAGAGAGAGAGAGAGAGAGAGAGAGAGAGAGAGAGAGAGAGAGAGGGAGGAGTCTCTGTTCAAGTCGAGCATTTATTTTTTGCCTTGCAGTGCTAGAGGGAGAGAGCTTGGTGAGTCGTGGCTGGACTGTGCTGGCCGTGTTTCACTCTGGAATGGTGCCGATGGTTCGTGGCTGCAGCTCGGAACAAGGAGCTCGCACGACACTCATGCCTCACGTTCCTGCACAGGACAAAAGTCATGCTTCAGTTAGTCGGTGTGAGCGAGCACCAGCGTTGGTGCGGCCTGCTCCTCACTCTGCTTCTCACAAGTTAGTCTGTGCTTCTGTCTTTGTTCTTGCAAGGCCACACAAACCTTTTGCTGCCGTTCTTACTCTTGCGCTGCCTGCTCACCCTCCTCGGCTCCTTGCCCGCGGTGGTTGGCTTCAGCTCATGTGGCAGAGTCGGCTCAAGTGGTTTACATGGGTGGCTTCTGCGATGACGCCGATGCTGGCCTGGACGACGCCTTGCTCGTGTTTGACTCGACTACCACTTGCTACAACGTTATGAACAAGCACTACACCTTCTCCTGTTTGGCAGACGGCACGCCACAAGCACAGGCCTGGACGACGTCGGACTGTACCACACCTACAACCATCACCAACTTCACTTCGGGCTGCCTGGAAGACGCACACATTTTTTGCGCCGAGGATACACAGCAGCCCTCGCATACCACAGCGATCATGAGTGCCTATCGATCCGAAAACTGCATGTCAGAGCCCATCAGCAACCTGGCCATCCGCGACACCTGTCCCAATGCCGTGGCACCTTCGTTTGCCCTTTCACCAGGCAGAAATTCTTCCAACATTTGCGACGATGACGACGGCTGTGTTGAATTTTTTGCTTCCAATCTGGGCTTTATTCGCATCACCGCAACCTGCTACACCGACGACACGATTCTCGTAGAGTTTTTCAGGGATACTTGCGACGAAAGCTACTTTCGCGCCACAGTATCGCCGGGTGCCTGCTTTGATGTGGGCACCAATTACACCGGTGCGTCAAAGGGCCTTGCGCCCTTCTTTCCCGCGTCTCCCCTTCAACCACTTTTCCATGCTTTTGTGCCGGTTTTTCTCACCGCTTGTTGCCACGTCTTTGATTGTCCCAAGGAACCGTCTCGACCTTTACTCAATACCTTTTGGCAAGCTTGGGATCCTTTTCCTTCACTTGCGTCGATGCTGCGCCCCAAGAAACACCCCCGGGTGAAAACCCAGACACCCTATTTGTCGGGGGTTTGTGTGAGAGCGAGAACAGCACCATCAACAATGCTGGCATCTTCTTCCTCTCTGACGAATGCTATTCCGTGGGAAATGGCCACTACACCTTTGCCTGTGACGCCAATGATTTGGCCGTTGTCAAGGAGTGGGATGATCCCGACTGCACCACGACCTACGTGTATTCCACCCTCGAGGACAGCTGCTTTACGGGCCTCGATGATCCAAGCCAAATCACTTGCTCCGTCGACACACCCGCGGCCACCACTGCTGTCGCAGCCGCATACAGCTCGGGCGACTGCTCAACAGATCTGATTGCATATCTTCCCATCCGTGACAATTGCGAAGATGCGCCCTCCATGGCCTATGCTCTCAATTCCCAAGCCACCGCCACAGTCCGCTGCTCCGCAGATCAAGGGTGCATGGACTTTTTTCAGGCTGACCTTGGCTACCTTAGAATCGTCGCAACTTGTGATGCCGAAAAGACAGCCAATGTCGTGTTTTACAAAGACGATTGCAGTACCGTGGCTCACAACATGTCTTTTCCTGAAGGATCCTGCTTGGCCCATGGCACCAACCTCACCAGTACGTCCCCCGTCATGCATTGAACGTCCATCGCAGGCCCCAAGGCATTACTCATTCTTCTTCTCACCCTGACCGAACATTTTCACTGCTACGCTCTTGCGTGCGCCGCCTCGTCATAGTGAGTTCATCCAGCTTCACTCAGTTTCTGCTCGCTGCGTTTGGCTCCATCTCTTTTTACTGTGTCGACGAAGCAGAGGCCGCGAGTAGCTCAACCAGCTCCGCTTCCAGCACGTCTTTCACATCGACTGAACAGCCCAACAGTGCTGGTCGCGCTGCTGCATCGTGGCCCACCATCTGCCTGCTTGCAAGCGTCTTCTTTTTCGTTCTGTACTTCTTCTAAGCTTTGAAAGCTCGGTCAGACGAAACAAATGGCATGTACATACACAGTCATGTTCAAGCTTGGCCTGGGTCTCGGGGGTGTTTATGCCTCTTGTAACTATTGTTTGTAAATTTTGGATCAGGGACTCCTCGATTGTTCCTGTCATTATACTCTCAAGTTAATTGCTTTGTCTGCTCTCTGGCAAGAACCATGACCAAGTTCGACAATCTGAAGAAAAGCCTGATATCTATCTTTGCACCCGCACGCACACACACACAAGGCGGCGAACCTGCCCATGCCTAAAATCGTCATTTTAGTCATGGGAGAGACTGCACGCATGGGACTTTGAAACATTCAAGTCACAGGACTGTGCAGCCCAATTCATAATGAAGCGCAAAATGCATGCCGGCTCCTCAGCAGATCAACAGGTGGGGCACGAGTTTGTCAGGCTAAAGACATGGCAAGTGCCCAGCGGCTGCAAAACAGCTTGAACTTCTTGAAGATTCGATGCAAGATTGTAGCAGAACCGGATTGACTTGCCAATCGAGGTCAGCCCACCAAAACCGTCGACATCGGCCAGTGCGGTGTTTCCCTACATTGAGGAGAGGAGTTGGTATAAGTGGAAAACTGTGCAGAGATACCACACGCAAAGCTCTTGCGTTGATGTAGAGGTGTTGGTCGATGGATGTCAAACCGCCAAAGCCATCAATGTTGGTCAGCGCATAGTTGCTCTAAAAGTCATGGCCTTGATGTGAGTCTCGTCGTCTTGACGTCGTGTGGGCCCCGTTTCGGATTCCGTGTGCGTACCGTAATCGTAACATTTGCCCCGACAAAAGTTAGGCTACTCAAGCCATCCACGTTGGGAAGTGACGGATTGTACTACGGACACATGAATCAAGGGCATTTTTAGTCATGACTGAGACGCTGACTGCGCTGGACA
>NW_001865044.1:1392752-1400558 GCF_000002865.3 Monosiga brevicollis MX1
CACACACACACACACACACACACACACACACACACACCAAAATAAAAAAAAAACCGCCACAAGCCACGTACAGAGACGGAAAGGTAGTCCCTGATTGAAGTAAGGCTGCCAAGGCCATCCAAGTTGGTGATCTTTGGGTTGGTCTACGTGTGTTCATGTTCAAAGGTGAGACAGCAAGCAGAGCACACCGTCTGGGAAAGGTAGGCGAAACATGTGCACAGTGAAATGCGGACTGGAAAACAAACGTGTCTTTCAGTAGCATCATCAGCAGCCTCACCGAGATGTAAACGTATGAGCCCACTGATGCTAAACTGGCCATGCCATCCACGTTTGTTCTGATGGCATTCATCTAAACTCAAAAACAGCATGAGAGCGCGCCTTGATCTTAACAAGCGACACACGCACCGCAAAAAACACATTGCCACCAATGGAGGTTAGGCTATTAAAGCCGTCCACATTTGTCAACATGTTGTTCATCTAACCCAGACGCATGCGCAAGTCGCATGAGCCGCAACCAAAGAACATTCGCTGGACTTCTCAAGAGTGCACTTACATTCATGTACACGTAGTTCCCAATGGTGGCGAGGTTGCCGAGCCCATCCATGTTTGTTAACGATGGACTCGCCTATGCCATGGTGCATCAAGCAAAACTTTTGTGACATGGGGCAAAACACAAGCGCGAAAAAGAATCGCAAGGCTCTCAACGAGGCTTGGAGCGAAGTTACCCCTTACATGAAGGTAGAAGTATCCGCCGACACTAGTAAGGCTTGACAGACCATCCAGGTCGGTCAGCTTTGGGTGGTCCTACCAAACCGTGAGGGTGGCATGGCCATGGTTGATTAATGACACCCGGTGAGCAGAAAACAACATCAAGCCGCATGTTCCTCAGAGACGATGGTCTAAGGCAATCACCGATTGACGAAAGGCTTGTGAGCCCGTCAACGTTTGTCAGCTCACCATTAGTCTAGTCATACCCATGTCTCGTGAATTCTTCCTTGTTTGCACGTCCAGCCGGGCCCTGCCCAGCCTGATACCTGGAAGCGAACGTAGCCAAGCACAGATTCCAAGCTGCCCAAAAAGTCCACATTGGTCAAGGTCAAGCTCTACCAACGACGGCCAGTACGAGTGAGTCTTGAATTAGAGGTGCATCGGCTCGTTCACTGCATACGCAGCGGCCTACCGTCAGCCTGATGTTTTCCGTCACGTGCATCAAGGCGTTCATCTTTTGCAAGGTGGCTGGCGCCAATGAGCCGCAGTTGTGCATGATGATGCTCCCCTGCACCACCTGCACTCCGTCTGGCACCACGCTCAAGTCACAGGAAATGGTCCCGACATATGTGATGGGCTCTGTCGTTGTGGTCGTTGTGCTAGTTGTCGATGTGGTCGTTGTGCTGGTTGTCGATGTGGTCGTGGTGGAAGTGGTGGTTGTGGCGAGAACCAGGCACGTAGCCGACCTGCCATTTTACAGCCATGCTCACAGTGAAGGCACACACAACGACGATGCATGACATGAACATCTGAACGCACACAAGCATAAGACGCACCGATTGCAACGGTCTGTGCGGAGCTGGGCAATTGGGGCGTCAAAGTCACTGTACGCAGGCTCAACACGCGCCACGCCGCAGCTGCGATAGCGCAGTTGTACGTCGGCGTTGACAAAGCTTTCCACGTTGACGGGGGCGCCGTCCGCATAGACGAGCTGATCATTACCCTCGACCTGCATGCCGACCCACAGATCGGCAAACGGGCGGACACCATCGCGCACCAGGTTGTCAACCAGGCTATCGAGCTCGGCTTGATCGCGGGGGGGGGCAGCCAATTCATGACTCAGGTCACGGCAAGCGGTGGTAGCCTCGTCGTGGCTGTACCGACCAGGCGGCATCATGTAGAAGTAAGCAGGCGGGCCAGAGGTGCTGACGCTGGGGCAGTACTGGCTAGGGGCTGGACGCTCGCACACAAAAAAGCGAGGTTTGTGGCAGGCTTTCGTTTGCAATGCACCGGCAAAGGAGTTATACTGCACACACTGATTCGCATCGATGGTTCCTTGCTGCGACACGGCGCTAGGGGACACCAGCCCCGTAGCAAATTCGACCTCGGTTGGGTGGTCTGCGGTGATGATCCCGCCCAGCCAAAAGCTCTGTTCTTGGCGGGCGTCCAAGATGGCTGCCAAAGTGGAAAGGTCCATGGGATCGACGGGGTTGGCCAGCAGGGCATCGTTGGCAGTTCAATAGGCAGCAGCATCAGCCCAGGAGAGGCGGTCCGTATCGACGACCAGGTATTGCAGGCCGTTGTCGGCAACGCTGAAGGGGCCAATATCGCACGGCCAGGGTGTGGCAGCAACCCAGGAGAGGCCACCCAGCAACGTCAGTGCGAGAGCAGGAAGCTTCATGGTGATGGGTACAGGCGGGTTGAGGAAAATGCCACGCTTCTGAGCCGATGCAGTGAGGGCATTAACAACCAAAAAAAAAAAAAAAAAAACAACGCCCAAAGGGCCATCCGCAGCGCCAAACAATTGATCGTCTGCCCACCAGCGTGGCAGGGTAGCTTGGTCAGGTGCCGACGCCCAAGTCCTGGTTGCGTCATGCACTGCGAGTCGAAACACGGAGCCACAAACCAGACTGGACAGACCAAGCGGCGATCTGCATCACAAGGATGGCAATGCGCATGCACACCCAATCCTGCGGACATATTGATCGCCAAAACGAATCAAAAAACACATGCATGTATATGGATAACGGTTGTTTTGGTCAGTTGATTGGCTGTGAGAAGAGGGCGCACGTCCGCGAGCGGGTGTTTACGTGGGTCGCGTGTCAAGTACATGATGCACAAAAACCACGCAATCTCTGCCCCTATCCGTTACATGTGAGGAACCTGACTGCCGACCACATGTTGCCAAGGCCAGTCGCTTGCAGCGGTTCTGTGGCTGAAATGAGGGCGTGGTCTCGAACGAGATGCACTGGGTCCTCACTGCAGGAACCAGGTATAAATATAATAGCGGTCACGATTATTGTACTTGAACCACGTAAAGAAAGAAGAACAACTCCGGGTGTTTGCAGCTCGCCCTGACTAGTGTGCCCTCCTCGCCTCCTCCACACACTCACTCACTCATAAAAGTACGGTCCTGCTTGAAATACATCCGGATGCTTGCTTCGTTTGCTTGTCGAGCATGATTGTAGAAAAAATTAAACGCATAGCCTTTTCCAGATCGCTCTACTTTCATGTCGCTTTACTTTCCACCCTATTTTAAGAAGTGATGGAGCGCTCCGCCACACCGGAGGTGTCCAGCCAGTCGTTTCAGAATTGAGGCACATTATGAGTGACACGAGTGCTGCAGTGGGGCGTACTACTGATACAACGACTTCACGCGCTGCAAGGTCCACACGAGGGTCAACCGATCTTGTGGATGAGACAGAAATGGAGACCCCAACATGCTCGACGTTGCTCGTCTGCTCTCTGAAGCATGGGGGGATGCTGACGAAGACGCCATTGTCAACTGCTGGACTCGAGGCGACTGTTGTTTGGGTGTTGTTTCTTACCGATCTCTCGACATGGAATTTCCTGCCTAATGTCAGACAAACAATGTTGAGTCTCTTTCTTGGAAAGTCAGTAGCGAGTCCCCCCATGTCGGACTGTAGTTTCAATGTCGGACTGTACATCGGATGTAGTTTCGAACTCGGTTTTCGATTTTTTTTTTCTGAAGGGTTCAATGTGGTGCTGGCGCTGGCGAAACAACGGTCCAGTGAATTTGGGAGCATTGATTTCTCGACACGCCACTGCTTCATGATGCTGCGTTGGATCGTGTGCAGTCTACTTGTCTTGATGGTCATGACCAAGGCTCACGGCGCTTTGGCTGGTGACAAACCCATCATCGTGACCGATGGGGATGGTAATCTCTTTATCAATACTTCATCAACAAGCGGCAATACACGGGTTTTCATCAATGGGGTGGATGTACTGGGCAAACTGACTGAGCTGCGCGAAATCTTAGTTGACCAGGGATTTACCGCCGCACCTACAAACACACCTGTGACGTACTCGGGCACAGTTGGCTGTCAGCTGAGCAACATGCCCTCTCATGTCACACATATTGTGGGGGACGTGAACTTGGTCTCATGCACACTGCTAACGGCCCTGGACTTGCAACTCTTTGACAAGCTTGTTCAAGTGAGCGGCTATTTTCGTATTGTTGTAAGTTTTACCGTGAAGTCATTTGCTGCAGGCGATGTCAGGTATCGCTGCTTTCCAAGCAAATGATGTGCCTTTTGATTGTTTTTTTTTTTCCTTTTTTTTTTTTTTGCACAAAGTGCTGAGATCTCAAAGAAGATGTGAGCTCACCCACTCTGAACGTGACAGGGGAATGATGCTCTGACGAATCTGCATATGTTTCAAAGTCTGAGCGCAATTGGCAAATCACTGGAGCTCGGAGTAAGTCTTTTTGGGCCCAGGGAGCAATGAATGCTTTGCAATATTACCGCCTTGTCTTCAATGATGTCGGTTGGGAAGATAGCCCGCTACTTCGAGCTGACTGGTGTCGCGGGCATTTTGGCAAAATGAGTCGCGTGCACGGCTCATCTTGATGATATTTGACGCGACTCACCCACTGATATGCTGACCCGGGCAGAGGAATGATGCCCTCATCAATGTGGATGGCCTGGGCAAGCTCACGAGCATTGGCGACGACGTGATAATTAAAGTACGTGCTCTCATGGGTATGCCTAATAACACTGCCGATCTGTGGCGCAGATGCTTGTGTGCATCACGTCTGTTGACTGTCGACTTTGGCAGGACAATACCGCTTTGGCCAATGTGGATGGGCTTCAAAACATCACAAGCCTGGGAGGCACTTTGAGGCTTGTGGTATGTCGTCACATGGCCTCATCAAGGCCCGTTGTGCGTTATCCAAGACGGAGAATGATGAGAAGTGTAAAATTTCTTAAACAGTTTTTTTTTTTTTTTTTGCTGGGCTGTGCAGGGTAACGATGCCCTCACCAATGTGAATGGGTTTGGGAGCATCACAACCGTTTATGAAGTGTATTTCTACGTGCGTTGACATTCGATGAACACATGTCAAAGTTGATGTTGCTTGAGCGTTGTGCTCATTAATCATTTTGCCGGGCAGGATAATGACGCTCTTACCAATGTAGATGGGCTGAGCAGTCTCACAAGCACAACCGGATACTTGTACTTTTACGTACGTTGTTGGACATGTTCTGTATGTGTCAGTGCCTGGACAAATGATAGATATTCACGAGCAATTATGGCGTCTCATCTGTTTGGCCAGGACAACAATGCTTTGGCCAATGTTGACGGGCTTCGGAGTCTCACAAGCGTTGGTGGCCACTTGCGGCTCAGGGTATGTCGGCTCAACATTGTTCAGGAGGCGGTTACGATGGAGAAAGCATGCCGTGATGCTTAGTCCTTGGTTTGTTGTTCTGCTCGTCTGGAAAGGTTAATCCTGCTCTAACCAATATGGATGGGCTTGGAAGTCTGACAAGCATTGGTGGTTATTTACGCATTGATGTACGCCATTGTCTAAAGCGGTTCATGTCGCTGCTGGATATGACAAGAGGGCGGTTCCAAGTGTCTCATCTGTTGTGCTTTCGGATTGGACAGGTCAACGGTGCCTTGACCAATGTGGATGCGCTCGGAAACCTCAAAAGCGTTGGAAGCTACGTGTACTTTTTTGTGCGTTGTCGGGTATTTTGTGTCGGATGTCCAGCCAGACAATTCCCTCCCATGGTATAGTATGACGGTCTGAGGGTGCTTCTTTGCTCGATGCAGAGAAACAAAGGCTTAACCAATATCGACGGGCTCAAAAGTCTTTCACACATTCATAGCTACTTGAACATTGAAGTATGTGACCTCAAATGATCGTGTGTTGGTGTTGGAAACGGGAGGTTGCACTCGTTATCTGATGCATGCATACTGAGCATCGAATCTAATCACATTGATTTTTCTGGGAAGGACAATGCGGGTCTAACCAACGTGGATGCGCTTGGAAGCCTCCTGAGCGTCGGCAGCTACGTGCGGCTCAAGGTATGTTGTCTCATATGCGTGCATGCTGGTGTCAAGGGTCTGGTATTCGAAATCAAACCTTATGCAAATCACAATGCCTCATGATATTACTATGTTGTTTTGCTGGGATCGACAGAACAATAACGCCTTAACAAATGTGGAGGGGCTGAAAAATGTCACAAGCGTTGGCGGCAACCTGTATTTTTCCGTATGTCGTTCTGTATTACGAAAGCCAGGGCGTACGCGTACCATTAGAGATGGATGTGTGTCGCAATGAGCGCATCATTGTGTGCTTTGCTAATTTGTGCAGGCCAATAACGCATTGATCAATGTGGATGGGCTTGAAAGCCTCGCAAGCGTTGGTGGCGATTTGATTGTAGACGTACGTTGTTGCATGAGAATGACGGGAACGTCGCGAACTGATTGGGCCTGTTGTCAATGATCACGCGTCTAATGTGCTTCTTTCTTGACTCGCAGTCCAATGGGGCTCTGACCAATGTGGACGGGCTTGCGAGTCTTACATTTGTTGGAGGAAGCGTGCAAATTTGCTCAAATTCTCAACTTGACCCATCAATGGTCCCTGAATCGCTTCAATCACTGGGTACTTGCCAGGCCATCACCAGTGGAACATGCAACTCTTGTTGAGCGACTGCGAGGCGCCGCAGGGGTCGAGAGCTGGTAGGCCTGATGATGGGATTCTTGCAACTGGTGTCGCTGTCTGGCTGCTTTTATGAAAATGAGTTGGGATTGTTTCTGCAGCTGGTCGCTGTGAATGCTGCCAACCTCAGTTGGCTCAATTGACATCAACCATTCCCCGACGGACGTCTCTCAAACCTCTATCAAGGCATCGATGCCGAGGCCACCAGGTCAGGAAGGCTGAAGAGCTAAGTTGCCGATACGCCCCAAACGCTGGTCGTGGGCCAAGGCTACGTGGGTAGAACTGAGCCTCTCTGCGCGCCGAACTCTGGCCGCAGCCAAAAGAAGGGGGGGCGCTCGAAAACATTCATGCCAAGGTTCTCGCTCGAACACTATTACCTTATCCTCTTCATGGAAAGTGTCTCAAGACTCGGAGATCAACGCCACCACAAGAGCAATCAAGACAGCACCGTGGTGGCCATTTGTAGCGACAAAAAGAGTTGTTTATCCACTGCTTGTTTTCTTTGGAGGCGAGCTGGCATGAACTCAAGCTCGCTAGAAGTTTGATATGGTCGACAGCGTCAAAACAGCTCGCCATAAAACTTGGAATGTGTTCCAGCTACCATGGCTGGCGAAGGAGCAGTACAAGCCCCAGTTTCGCGGGCGCTTTGAAAGCACATCGGATTTTGCTTGTATGACGTTTTGATTCAATCATCAACAAGAAAAAAAAAACGTCTACATGTAAACGTGTGTTGCACTTACATTTACCTTGTTCACCTTACTCTCTTTTGCTTTTGACTTCTGCTTGCCTCTCTTTGGCATCGGTATTGACATCGGCATCGGGGGGTTGCTTGACGTGTCTTGCTTTGTGCATGGTGGTTGATCGCTTGTGGCTGCTACGGGGCTCTTTTGGTTGGGGCCTTTTTGCGACGCCAGAACGTTTGTTTGAGAGCATCGCAGCCACTTTTTTTTTTACCCGTGGTGTGGGTGCCACTGATCTCGCATCGCAGGAGTCAGCGTGCGCTTGGGAAAATATGCACACCTGCACTCGCAACTGTCACCGAGAACTGTTGTACAAAGGTGAGTCGCTTGGTGCATTGAGGCAGCGCAGAGGAAAGGCCGGCTGACCGGCTGCCGTTTTCCAAGCGCGCGAGT
>NW_001865044.1:1400838-1428051 GCF_000002865.3 Monosiga brevicollis MX1
GATGATGTTGATGATGCTGTACTGTTCATCCCGCAGCATGACATTGCACCACTGCACACCGCCTGCCGAAACGATCATGTAAAAGTTGTGGAGATGCTGTTGAAGCGCGGTGTTGATGCTAAATCTGAGAGCAACGTCAGTACAGTAGCTCCCTCTTTTCCCTTTTACCCCCTATGATGGTACCTCATGGTGATGATGCTGATGGTGTACATCATGCTGATGCATCATCCCGCAGAATGATACACCACTGCAGATTGCCTCCGTTCACGGTCATGTAGAGATGGTGGAGATGCTGTTGAAGCTCAGTGTTGATGCTGAAGCCAAAAAAAACGTGAGTACAGTACCTCCCTCTCCTCCCCTTTATCCCCCTATAATGGTACACCTGTACCATATGAGGATGATGATGATGGCTGCTGATGCATTATTCCACAGTCTGGCTGGACACCACTGCACACTGCCTGCTATTACGGTCGTGTCAAGGTGGTGGAGATGCTGATGGAGCACGGTGTTGATGCTAAAGCCAAGGACAACGTCAGTACAGTACCTCCCTCCTTCCCCCCTTTACCCCTCTGGCTGCTGCTCCTGCTCCCGCTGCTCGTCGCCTTTGCCCCGTCCCTCCTCCGCTCTACACCCTGCCCACCGTGCGCGTTCGTTATGCCTCTGGCTCTCCCTCTCCCCCCTTTTTGCATCCATGCAATGCCGGTGCTCCCTGTACCCTGCTCTGTTCCCCTTTGGTCTCTCCCAACTGCTGTCCTTGCTCTCCCCTTTTCGGATGTTGTGACTTTACATGTTAATCCGGACACCACTCAACCCTTTGTCATTGCGCCCCTGAAAAAAAAACAAAAACGAATATGTGCCACATGTTTCTGGACATTGACTATCACATAGGACGGCCAAACGCCGCTCCATTCAGTCTGCAAGGCCTTCTCTCCCAGCCAAAAGGCTGTCCAGCAGCTCTTGCGGCACGGTGCCGACCCGGATGCAAGAGACCTCGTAAGCCAATCACTACGATGCCGTACCTTATTTGCTTTTCTGCTGCACCTGCGACTGATACCTGATGACCTGTTGTGGCAGGCGGGTGCACGACCCTTGGATCTGCTCCTAAGCAAGAGTCGCATCGAGCTGGAGGTGGGCCTTTTTTTCATTTCGGTACTGATTGCAGAGACAAGCTCGCTCACCGATGAATTTGTCTTGCTTTATAGCTGGTGGCAGAGCTGTTGGGCGCAACCCAACTGCTTTGCTCCTACCAAACTTCGAATCCCAATGGTGCGAACCTGATTCCCATGTCATTGTCCGCATTGTCTTGTGCTCATCGGATTTCAACGTGGTGCCAGTCCAAGGCTTGATTCATGCGGAGCAGGTTAGACGCCGGCGGTGCGCCGCTGCTGTTCTCTGTAGCGTGGGCTGGCGCGTGGATCCTAGATCGTTCAATATCCAAGATCTACAAACCCTGTGTGACTGCCTGACCGCTCGAACGTTCGCCGCTCAAGCTGCGCCTACGAATTGAATTGCGTGACGCTTGTGATTGGCTTGTCGACCGCTGTTATTGGACTACAAGCATAGACGCACGTCTTCCAGAAGCTACTGGATCACACTGGAAGACACCAGTCCTGCCAATCGTGATCAACTAAAATGGCTGATAATCCTTGACGGCACTCGTCGAGCAGGCTTGTAAAACATTGTGATTGTTCCTGCCACCGAGATACAAGTACAGTCCTGTTGACCGGGAGTGGCATGTTTTTACTTTGTACCTTTAACGTTTCTACTTCCTCTTTTCGCTTTGTAAATTGACCACAGACAGGCAGGTGATATCCTAAAAGCTATGCGAACAGAAAATGAAGTCAATAGGCAGGGGTTTTGTCGTGCGTCAGAAGCTGAACAGCCCAACAACCACCGAAAGAAGCGGGAAACCGCCTCGTCTCCATTCACTATGACATCAAATGATTGATGACAATGCTGTCTCGGTAATGGCGGCTGTGGCGTTGCGCAAGCTGATAACAAGAGCACTGAGCGGTGGGCTTGTTGCGCGGGCGATGGGTATCGGTGAAGCTTGAGATTGTGGCTATTGAATGCGGTACACACGCCTGGTTGTCAAGGTGCTTGGTACAGCCGGGTTAGGGTCAGTTTGTGCAATATCTGTGCAGCCACAAACTTGAAAAGCTACACAGTGCTCTCATATCTCCTTCGCATCATAAACAGGGTGGAACTGCCGAGCTGTGGCTACCCGTGAGACGCGGGCCACCAGGCATGGAAAACTTTGTTGAGGGCTCGCAGCACCTGTTTGGCACGCTTGTTCAATGTCTTGCTGCGCTGGCGCGCTAATTATGATTGTCGGTCACATCCAGAAAAAATTTCGTCAGGTCGGTAGTCTGAGGGCTTTATCTTACCATCGGTCCTCACATCACACCTTTTGGACTTGCAAATGATTGCTCAACCTCAGCGGAAAGGAGGGGCGGACAACAGCGCATTGAAAAGGCGCAGGGAGTTTGAAAGCTGCACGGTTCTCTTGCATGCAGCCTGGGTGAGTTTGGTTCCAGAGTCAATTGTGAGGCGATGCGCACAAAGATGCTTCAAAGGCTTGCTTTGAAATGCCATGGCCATGTTAACATGCTGAGCAAGTACCACTGGAAGAAAAGACTTGGCAAGTTCCCAAACCATCTAGATCGGCTTTCGCATCCTCCAAGTCCAGCATGACATTGCCACAAACTTGAACGTAGCCGCCGACCGTGGCGAGATTGGCCAAGTTGGCGACGCTGGTCAACTTTGGATTACTCTGCAAGGCCAGGCAACAAAGATGACGTTTCCAATTAAGAAAACAAAACCAACGCTGGCAGCGTTTTGCAAAGGTATATCGGGAGTAAAAGCAAAATTCCAGCAAGCGTTCATATCAAGATTGCCCACCGAAATCTTGAGATAGCCTTGAATGGCTGTCAAATTATCCAAACCGACGAGGCTGGTGAGGGCGTCGTTGTCCTACAGAATTTCGTCGACCCATTGTCAGAGCGCGTAAGCTTCATTTTTTGGGCTCGATCATCCAAACCCGCACAGAGAAATTCTGCTGGCGTTCCTCAGTTGTAAACGAGGGTAGAAGCAACATGAAAAACCGCAACAAAGCTTTGATACCGCAAGCGCTTACCGCAATCTTGGCGTGGTTGCCGATCCACATCAGGCTGCCCAAACCAACCAGGTTGGTTAGGCCACCGTGGTTCTACAGCATCGAGGAAAAAAAATACACGAGCACAGACATCAAAAGTTCTTTAAGCCTCGGCCATTCATGTTTAGGCCACACAGATAGGTTCTTGACTTTGCAACAACCTGCAACCTGAGCTTAACTCGAACAAAAGTCATAAATGGCAAACGCATGGTCAAAACCGGGTACCACAGAAGCTTACTGTAAGTTCGAAAGAGCCGCCGATCGACACCAGGCTCTCCAAAGCGAGACTGGGCAGGGCTTCGTTGTACTATAAATGGCAGGACATAGTATTATTCTTTTGCAACCCAAGTCTTTGTCGGGCAAGCCAGAGCAGAAGACAGGAAAGGCGATAAGAACCTACTTTCATTTTGAGGTTATTACCCACTGATGACAGATTGCTCAACCCAATATTGGTCAGAGCGTTGTGGTTCTAAAGAGCCACGTCAAGCAACATAGAAGAGGAATACAGACTCAGCATCGTGATTTACTAGAGTACCTACGTCCCCAAAGAGTTGCCGATTTACGGGCACACCTCAACCCATGCTTTGATATCAGCATTCCCGCGCGAGAGCATCGGTAGTGCTGCAACTCACGTAGATTCTCAAATCATCGTTTATTGAAGTCAAACTGTGTAGACCATCAAAGCTTGTCAGGGCGCCGTTGTACTATGAGGTAACGGCAAGGCCCGAGCGTGAAGAAGTGAGAATAATTGCCGCCATCACCATTGTCAGCATTCCAATCCCAGAAATCAGCTCAGACGCGACACTAATTAACAAAGAGCACAGTTGATCATCGCCTGCGCCGGAACTTACTGCAAATTCGAGGCGACCGTTGACAGTCGTGAGGCTGCTCAATGCCGCGATGCTGGTGAGTGCGGGATTATTCTACCAAGGCACGTCAAGTCGCACAAGCAGATTGAAACAACACAAAAGTCATCGCAATTAACTGCCCCAGTCTTAACCTGTTAACACAGGACGAGCAAGCTTGAGGGTTCACTCGCAAGACACCTATCTTGCTCAAGGCAAACTCACTTGGATCAAAACGTAGCTGCCAACGTATGCTAGGTCGTCTAGACCGGTAAGATTGGCCAGTTTGTTGTTATTTTGCCAGGTCGAGGTTAGAACGCATCGATGGCATTATTTACACCGACACGCAAAGGAGTTATGAGTCCGCAGGTCTTGTGATCTACCCCAATTCCTTCACACGCAAGCTTTTTCTGGCTGGATCCGTGCGTGAGAGTAGCTCAGTGGCGAGTCGGAACCTTTGCTTATAACTAGCTAACCTCGATCCGGACAAATGAACCAGTGGTTGTCACCTTGCCCAAACCGACTAGACTGGGCAGTGCGTCATTGTTCTACAAGTCAACGATAAGTCAGTCCAGAAGACGTCGATCAAGGCATTGCACGGCCCCAGCCCCACATAAACAGTTTTTTTTTGCTGTCAAAACTTTCGTAACCAACAATCGACCCAACAACTTCTCCATAAATCTGCATTTGAAGGTAGGTAGGAAAGCATCTGCGTCAGCGTAGCTCACCTCAAACCTGAGGTAACTTTTAATCTCTGTTAGATTACTCAACCCAGTTAGAGTGGCCAGTTCTCTGTTATCCTATAAAACCACGTCATATTAGAACAATTCCAGCACTGAAACAGCCCATCGAGTGACTCGGGACCATTGCAAGAGCAATGCTTCTCTGAATCTCTAGTTGTTTCTATGTTGTTGTCAAGAATTGCAACCAGGAATGAAGCTACAGTCAGGAGATGCGTGAAACAAACTCACTTTGATCGAGAGGTCAGCAACCGATGTTAAACTGTTCAAGCCATGCAGATTAGACAGCGCGCTATTGTTCTAGAAGTCGACACGTTGCGCCCAGCGTGCCGTGATAAAAAAGATGGGCCACGCACCGCTGGAATACCGAGCACACACAAGAGTATTGCTGCCCTCCTAGCAACTCTCTGACGCCGAAGCTTTTCCACAAGAGCAGGTGCACAGGCTATCAAACGCAGACTCCCAACGGGACTTACTTGGATGGAGATCGTTGATGAAACAGATGTTATTTTGTCCAGACCAGACAGACTTGTCAACAACGCATTGTCCTACGCAATGGGGCAAGGCACGTTTGATGGCGGTGCATTACCAAATACCATCAGGTTACCACGCAGATACCTCACGGCTAAGGTAGTGTGCCTTCCCAAACCTTTACTAGGGAGGGTTGGACAAGCTGGCAATCCAGCGTTCCCTTGGCTCGGCCATACTTTGATCTCAATACTTTCGGCAATAAAAATAAAGTTATCCAAGCCACACAGGCAGCTCAATGCGTTGTTGTTCTACAAACGGACAAGTGGGAAAAAGAAGATCGTCACACGTTGTACAAGGGTTCAAAAATGCCTCGGATACGGTAAATCAGTTGATCAGGACTTACCCAGACAACCAACTCCCCGTGCGCGGTCGTCAGGTTGTGCAGTCCGAAAAAGCTAGTCAGTGCGTTGTTTGCCTACAAAATCACGCCAAGAGGCGACAGCGTACAAAGACGGCAGAATTGTCAACATTACGCTCCAGATCAAAACACACCCGACAGAGGCTCAGACGTTAAAACGCTCTTTTTGGCCCTCCTAAACACCGCCATTTTACCCCTCGCAACAAACCCTTTCGAGCAGAATTGTGCTCGATTCAAAAAAAAAAAAAAAAAAAAAAAAAAAAAAAGAAAAAGGAGAGGAAGCAAGAGTCCAAAATAAGAGAGCTCACTTCAATCTTGAGACGGCCACCAATCTTGGTCAGACGTTCCAAGCCAGCAAAGCTGACCAATGCGTCATTGACCTATGACACCACAAGAGGGACATCAAAGAACGATAATGATAAAACTTACTCACATCAACACAGCCCAAGCATTGAAATATGTTGACTTGATGACATCCGGCTGCTTTCTCAACACACTTGACATGGGCAGAATCACTGGCAAGAGAATACCACAATCCAACGACGAAGAGTCCTATGAAGCTACTCACAAGGATCTCGACGTTGCCTCCAATGGATGTCAGGTTGTTCAGGCCAGCAAGATCAGTCAGCCCGCCGTTGCCCTTTAGCAACACGTTGATGTCAGCGCACGAAAGCGAACAAAAGCTAGCCAATCACATGGACCAGCGTCACGACACCTTCACATGATGGAGTTGTTGAATAGCTCTTTCCCATCACGGCGTGCGTTTAACAAGTCATTGCGACTCGAGTGTAGATGCCAATTTAAAGGCACCGTATGTCTTGTGTGAGTCAAGTGCTTACGTTCAATGTCAGGCAGGTGCCGATGGACGTAATGCTTTGCAAACCGGCGAGACTGGTCAACGCATCGCTACCCTACAATATCACGGATGCAAGAACAAGAAGAATGATTGTCATAAGATAGATAGACAATCAACCCAAAAGCCCAATTGGACACTTTGCAAGTGACAACCCCATCACACCGCAAACGCGGGTATTCTCAGTTCTTTCTTGATCCTATGAGCTCCTTTCTCTCTCTCATGGTATACAAGCCAGCGGAAAAACAAGGAAGTTGCTCGCTTAACTCACAGACACATAAAGGCAGAATTCCAAGGCTGCCAAGTTCTTCAAAGCACTGAGACTGGTAAGCGCAGCATTGTTCTACCAGTCGCAAAAAGCCAAAAAACAACAATACTGATGAGAAAGCTCTAAACCCCGCTTCCTCCATAGAATGTCATGGTTACAAACTGTCTTCCACATGGTCTTGTCCCACCGTGGCTGCAAACGCTAGCACCATTTCAACAGCCATAGGGTCAATGTGACGTGCGTACCCATAAGTCAAGACTACCCATAAACGTCAAGCTCTCCAAGCCGGCAAGGCTAGACAGCACGTCATTATCCTACAAAATACCGTCGAACCAAAGCACAAGATGTAAGCGCTGATCAGAGCAGGGGAGATTGCTTACGCTGGCCTCTTTACTGCCTGTGTGCGCCCGACCTCAATGTGGAACAGCTCCAGTGACGTCAGACTGTCCAAGCCAATGAGGCTGGTCAACATATCGTTGTTCTAAAGCGCGCAACACGTTTGCCAACCGCCACGCAGCGCAATGACAAAATTGATGAACGCTCCAAACAGGCGCCACAATTGCTTGAGTTATTCATTGGCCCGCTTGACTATGCAGCTCAAATTTTAAAAAAAAAAAAAAAAAATCGCCATGAAACGATAAGACCAAGAATTTGTGTGGCGAGTGCCTACCGTGACATAGATGAAAGTCGTTTGCGTCAAATTCTTCAACGCGCTGAGACTGAGCAGTGCTTCATTGTTCTACGTCGTGATGCGCCATTACACCCAAAAGAGCGATGATAAAGTTAAACCAAGGCTATCAGGTTTCTCAGGCTTATCGAGGCTGGTGCTTCATGAGCTCACATGCTAGGCAGCAGGCATGCAAGAAGTCTTCAAGGCGCCAGGAATCGAGTATCTTCCGGAGCTCACCTGAATCGTTAGAGGGCCATTTATCAATGACAAGGCATTCAACCCAGCCAGATTTGACAGGGCGGCATTGTCCTTTGAGAGCACGTCAAGCCACAAGAACGAACAACGATGAGAAACTGTTTAAGCTGCATCTATTGCAGCACTCAAGCTCACATCAACGCAGACACCTTTGTCTTATTCTGGCCCGCAACAACACAACAGCACGGGAACAAGGGTGCCCTCACAGCAACCACCGAGCAGTGCTGTGTCGGAAGCGTACCTCAATACTGAAAGTACCATCAATCGATACCAAACTCTTCAAACCAGTAAGATTGGTCAGAGCGTAGTTATTCTAAAAGTTGCGTTGCCGCCACAAGATCCCTCGTTATTGTGTGCTGCTCAACCAAAAATTAAAAAAAAAACTTGATGAAAAGAAAACCAAAGGCAGATATTCGTGTGCTTTGGGCGCCTACTTTAATCTTGAGTGTGCCGGTCGATGTTAGGCTCTCCAATCCAGCAAGGCTGGTCATGTTCCCATTGTGCTACCGAGCCATGTCAAGCGGCATTGAGTAGGCGAGCCATCTCATTACCAAACAGGAACACCGCTACACGAACGAAACTCTCAGAGGCAAAGGCCTTGCATGGCAAAAAAAGACCGTGTGAGCCAAGCGAGGGCATGTCCAGAACTGACTGTAATCTCGAGGGCGTTCGGAATTGATGTTAAACCATCAAGCCCAGCGAGACTGGTCAGCACTTCGTTCCCCTACACATTTCCGTCGGGAAAACAAGTTGATGAAGAACTGTGCGATTCCACCTCAAAGCCGGGCGCGGGGCAGAGAAGTGACCACAATGCAAGTTGGTACTTTTTTCCTCCAATTACAGCAGACTCTGCTCGGCTGTGCGTCAATTTTTTGCGCTCAAGTACGACTCACATCGATTATAAGTTCGTTGATCGATGCCAGGTTGCTCAAGCCGGCCAAGCTGGTCAAGACTTTGTTCTCCTGGGGTCGTATACAGCCACATCAGGTCAGAAAACGCTTGCGCATGAGCCGCTGCAGCCCGCGGCACTCAGCAGTATTGCGTTTCAAGACTCGCCCTTTGTCGCGCCGCCTTTTCTCACAAAACCCATATTAGGCACCCTGACGAGGAGATGAAATATAACAACACATTCTGACCCTCCCTTCTGGTAGAGAGAGGACGTTACCTGCAATGTCAAATCGCCACCCAAAATGGAGAGATTGCCCATGAAACTCAGGTTTGCCAAAGGCGAGTCCTAGTGCAGGAGGCGCAGGAGGTCGGCGGTCAATGCAGAACAATGGGCTGAGAAAAACTCGGACTGTCTTTTAAAGGCTCGCGACGTTCTTGAAGTGATCTAACAATAATGAAGACATTTTCAGTGATCTCGACCACAGTGCTGAGCTTCTGCACGTCAAATGACTCTGTCAAACTGCATCGTATGAAAAAGATGTTGCCATCAATGCGGGTGACTCCTTCGGGCACGGAGGATAAATTGCAACCAATACTTCCAACATGGGTGATGCCAAGGGAGGCACGCTCAAGCTATCACCAGCAGGCGTTGAAAGGAGCAAAGAGAAGACAGTTGAGGGGTTGCCAAAGCCTCGCAAAGTTACGGTGTAGAGAGCAGGGAAAGAAGTGTCTGCATACTCGCTCAATGCGGTCGGCAAATGATGCGTTGATCAGGGAATCAATGACGTCAATCATGATAGCTTTGCGACAGGCGGCAATTTGTTTGTTGTGAGAGAAGAGGTCGGCTTTGGTGCAGTCACACTGACGACGTAGCCGGTCAACGGTGTGTGCCGTGATGGTGGAAATCATGTCGGTGGATGTCGCACGGTGGGCAGACCCGAGCGAGCCCAAAATGACCGCCATGGCCACGGTGGGCAGAATGCATTGAAGCAGCATGATGGTTGCCAACCAAAGCTGCTTCCCAGTCGCGCAGTGCTCGCTCACGTACAAACCCGCCTGGTGCGATCGCTGCGTTGAGGGCATTGGTGAGAAAAATGCGTCATGGAGCTCGCCGTAATGTTGCGTTGCCAGCTCACCACTTTGGTCATACATGTGAAAAGAAGGAAACCTTGATTGATTGACCGCACGTGCTTGACTGTAAAAGTTTGGTGCACACGGCTTTTTCGGAGCAATGACGTTTGGTTGTCACAAATTGTTTGTTTCACATCATGCTCGAGGTGTGAATGCGCAATCGAGTAACTGCGAGAGCTTTTCGCGACCTGACGACATCTATTATGTCATGTGAAACGACATCGGATGCATAGATAGATTGCTCGCGTACACTGTCCAGTGTCCAACCCTTTACAACTCCATCATCGGATGTATGGATAGATTGCTCGCGTTTTTGTCCATCAGAAAAAATTTCGTTTTGCCTGAGCAATATTAAATTTACAATGCTCTTTCCACACTGGTTTTTGATTTTGGCACGCAGGCAGCGGGCAAATGCAGCCCCGAAGAAACAGCTTGTCGTCGCCAAGAGCGTGATCCACTGGCGAGGCGGATGAATCGCGTCAAAAATGGTGCAGTACGTACTGCCACGTGCCAAGCGCAACATCAAGCACGTTGGATGCACTCTGATGCCAAGACGTGGCATGAAGGCTACCATGCTTCCTGGCAAATGCTGCTTTGCGCCGTGCGCCTCTTACTTGAGACAGCCGAGGCCAAAGCAGTTGCACCCTGAGTCTTGAAGAGCTCAGAGCTGACTGGACGGCCTCTGGCACGTCATGGAAAACGTGTGGACCAGTATGACTTGATTGCAAGACATGCTGATGGTCAGTAAAGCCTCGTGAGGACATCGCCCATTGCCAGACGCCGTCCCGAAGCGCTTTGGGCAATTTTGTTGACAGGGGTACCAAGGCCACATTTCAGGATTGGCTGATGGCAGGTTTTTATCATAGCTTGTCCTTGTCAACAACGTGCATGTGCGCTATTTTGAGCAAGCGCTGACAGCTTGAAGGTGAGCGCTGCCACTTGAACCGCCCTTGCGCCCTTTATGGCTTATTTGGCTTTTGAATGCTAAACATGCGCGCGCCTCCGCAACAGCAAGACAAAAACCGACTGGAAAAAGATGAGGACGCTGTACAGTGTTAAGCAAACATGCGCAATGAATTTGTCAAGGTGTTTGCCTGCGATGCTGCCGACTTTAGGTAGGCCCTGCCGTTTCAAGCGCTGGTCCGGACTTGGCTTTGTTCTTACGGGCTAGTCCTCATGGTGGGATTTGGTCATGACAGCACTTTTGTATGGTCATTTGGGCCGCGTATGCCTGTGGAAGGCATACCTATTTTTGAACGGCATGGGCTGTCCCTTCTGTCAAGCATGCTTTGCTGCAAAAGGCAGTCTGAGGAACCACATCATAAACGAGCATCCAGACGAATCGAAAGCCAAGCAGCCGCCTCAACGCGTCAAGTTGCAAAACCCGGGTCGTGGTGCCGGAGTTTGCTGCGTTAAAGTCATTGTCGAAGCTACCAACGACGCTTCAGCAGCTGATGACAGCAAGAACGAGGAGGAGCTGGAGGTGCAGCAGCGGTTTGACCACCTCATCTCAAACACGCAGACCATGGCGTTAGAGGCCGAGGAGCAACGGTGCCCGTATGGCATTTGCCAGATGCACCCCGTTTACGATAGTGTGGCATGACGCTGGCCTTTAACGAGCTGACGCCAGAACGAATGGCCGAGCTGAGCCACAGTCTCTTGTCGGCGCCATTCAAGTCAGGCACGCACGAGCTATTCTTGACGCCCTACGAGCAGCTGTCGCAGCACGGCCTGGTCACCGCCGTGGTGACACGTTAGTTCAACGACGAAGAATCGCACCATCAGCATCACGCCATGCGCCAGGTAGCCCCCAGCACCGTCAGCAGGTACCTGAGCCTTTGGTGCAATTATTGCTGCAGCTGGAAACCATGCCTACCTCCAAATCGTTGAGCTTTCTGGGCCGGGTGCTTGCCATTCGCGGCCAGGCCGTGATTGCTGCTGCCTTGGCCGTCAAGGCGGCCCTGACTGCTGGAACGAAGGGAGGAGAGCTCGTCGAGCCCCTGACATTTCTATAACTAGCCCTGGTCGAGGTAGAGTTGAACCTGTTTGACAACGACAAGGTGCACTTTGTCAACGTCTTTTTATTGTGCACGGTTGTGTCCAAAAGAAGCGGCATATTGCAAGGCGTCGGGGGGTGGACGACCACGCCGGCTGGGCTTCTCAAGCTGTTTCTGTTGTGCCATGGAAAAAATGAGGTGTGGACCGCGGCTCAAGACTTTAAGCCGTATCTGCAGCCCGGTTGGCTGGCAGGCGAAGCAGTTCGCGTTATGCGTCCAAGCCTCAGTTTAGAAGCACTCTCGAAGCTGTTTGTTACGGGTGAGGTGTCATGGCAGGCAAAGGGGCAGTACGCGTGTTCGTACAGGCCCCGGTTTTACGGCGCTCTGGAATTTGCTTGTATGACTGTTGTAGTTTTGACTTTTCTCAGAACGAAAAAAAAAACAAAAGAAGAAGAAGAAAAGGTGTGTGTGTGTGTGTGTGTGTGTGTGTGTGTGTGTGTGTGTGTGTGTGTGTGTGTGTGTTCTTTGCATTTTTCACCTTTGGCTTTTGACATTTGCTTTTGATCTTCTTCTTGTTCTTTTGTTTCTTATCGATATCGGCATCGGCGGGCTTGCTCGACGTGTCTTGCTTTGTGTTTGCATGGTGACTGATCACATGTGCTTGGTATGCTCTCCTGGTTCGGGCCTTGTGGCGACGCCAGAACGTTTTGATTGAAAGCACTGCTGCCATCATTTTTGCTTTCAGTGAGGCCACTGATCTCGCCTCGCAGTCGTCAGCGTACGCTTGGGCAACCAAGTACGCCGGTCCTCGCAACTGTCAACCAATATCATTGGCCAAAGGTGAGTCATTTTTGCATCAGTCAGAGAAGAGCAAAGAGCCCGCTGACCGGCTGCCATTTTGGGTTGTCAGACGAGTTGTACTTGGAGGGGGCTCATGAGATTGATGGTGGATAGATAGCGGTTTGAAGCGGATGGTGAAGAATAGAGAGAGAGATACCGTTACCATGAGTGATGATGGAAAGCAGCTGTGGGATGCGTGTTATGCATCAGATCCACAAGAGGTGCTGCAGCTGTTGACCAGTTGGGACCAACAACGTTTTCAAGATGCTGCTCAATTCAGAAATGCAGTACGTATGCTGTTTGGTATACTACACTTTGATTGAATGTGTCAGTTGGGTGATATAAAATATATAACACATGAATGCATCATCCCACAGAATGGCTGGACAGCACTGCACGTTGTCTGCCTTGACGGTCATGTCAAGCTGGTGGAGATGCTGTTGAAGCACGGTGCTGATGCTGAAGCCAAGAACTACGTCAGTAAAATACCTTCCTCTTCCTTTTTCCCCTATGATGGTGCACCTGTACAACAAGATGATGATGATGATGCTGTACCTGTACGTCATGCTGATGCATCATCCCACAGCATGACGGCACAGGGCCTGCTATCATGGTCATGCCAAGGTGGTGGAGATGCTGTTGAAGCACGGTGTTGATACAAAAGCCAAGGACAAAGTCAGTACAGTGCCTCCCTCTTTCCCTTTACCCCCCTATGCTGGTATACCTGTATACCTGTACCACATGATGATTATGGTGATGATGCTGTACCTGTACGTCATGCTGATGCATCATCCCACAGCATGGTCAAACCTCGCTGTACTTGGCCTGCCTCGAAAGTCATGACAAGATGTGGAGATGCTGTTGGAGCACGGTGTTGATACAGAAGCCAAGGACAACGTCAGTACAGTGCCTCCCTCTTTCTCCCTCCCCTCGCTCCTGCTCCTGCTGCTCGTCGCCTTTGTCCCGTCCCTATCTCTTCTACACCCTGCCTACCGTGCGCGTCCGTTCTGCCTGTTGCTCTTTGTCTTCTCTCCCGCTATCCCTCTTCTTTCCCCGTTCTCCGTCCGCCCGTTGTCGCTGCTCCCTGCACCCCGCTTTGTTCCATTGTGTCTCCAGCCTGCTTCCTTGTTCTTGATGTTGTGGCTTCAAACCGAGCATGACCATATCCCTTGCCATCACGCCTTTGCCTCTCTCGCGCGCTCAAATGGCTTTCAGTGCCGATTTTACAAATTTACCCTGACGCTCCCCTCCGCCCCTTTAAGAAAAAACTGCAAGTAGGCTCATGTTTCTGAACATTGATGATCCTTATAGGACGGTCACACGCCACTCTATGCAGCCTGCAACGCCTTCTCTGCTAGCCGAAAGGTTGCTCAGCAGCTCTTGAGTCACGGCGCCGACCCGGATGCGATAATCTTGTAAGCCTTTTAACCACGATGGCGTACCTTTGCGCTCTTCTGCTGCACCTGCGATTGATATGTGATGGCCTGCTGTGGCAGGCGGGTGCACGGCCTTTGGATCTGCTCCTTCGCAACATTCGCATCAACCTGGAGGTGGGCTTTTTTTTTATTTTCGGTATTGATTGCAGAGGCAAGCTTGCTTACCGATAAATCTGTTTCACTTTATAGCTCGTCGCAGAGCTATTGTGCGCAACCCGTGCCCCTTGCTCCTACCAAACTTCGAATCACAATGGTGCGAACCTGATTCCCATGTCATTGTCCGCATTGTCTTGTGCTCATCGGATTTCAACGTGGCGCCAGTCCAAGGCTTGATTCAAGCGGAGCAGGCCAGACGCTGGCGGTGCGCTGCTGCTGTTCTCTGTAGTGTCGGCTGGCGCGTGGATCCTCAATTGTTCAATATCCACGACCTACAGACCCTTTGTGACTACCAGGCCGCTCAAACGGCCACCGCTCAAGCTGCACCGACGAATTGAAATATGCGACGCTTGTGGTGAGCTTGTGGATCGCTATGCAAACAGAAAAAAAAGTCAACGGGCCGGGCGGGCTTTGCCAAACGTCTAAAGCAGAGCAGTTCAACAGCCATCGAAAAAGAGCGGAAAACAGCCCTGCCCTCATTCGTCGTGACATCGACTGATGACCATGGTGTCTCAAAATTGGCGGCCGCGGTACTGCGCGAGCTGGTGATGAGAGGGCGGCCCGCCGCAGGAGAAACGGAGTAACTGCGAGCACAAAACGACCAGAAGAAGTAAAAGAAGCACCATCATCATGTATTGGACTACAGGCATCGTCATACGTCCAGAAGCTACTGTATCACTGGAAGACACCAGTCCTGGCGATGATGTTTGATTATCCTTTACGGGGAGAAAGCGTGTCGAACATTGTGGTCGTTCTTACTATCGAGATGTAAGTACGGTCCTGTAGACCAAGGGAGTGGCATTTTGAGCCGGGGCGCTGGATGGCAAAGCCATCCTGCAGGTAGGACGGCACACAACGTCTATGGCCGCACACAGCTCGATCACAGTTGGACTCGGGCGCTTGATGGCTGCGCGCCGAGTTGCGGGTTGCCGCGAGAAAAATGATGGGTGTAGTGTGAGATTGTTCTTTTTTTTTTCTTCTTCGCTCCAACTCTTGTGCCATCGAAACAGGCTGTCCGCGGCAGCAACGATCTCTTCAAACCCACGGTCAGGCAGTGTGGCAATGTGGCAACGTCAATTGGCAGTCTTGCTCACGATGCAGCATTTGTCAATGGCCTTGGGAAGGCAAAGTGGAAGTGCGCGACGGGTACGGCTCCCGGATTTTGGTCTATCTCTGCTTGTGCTAGCCTGCCGCACAGATTACGCCTTGTATCTCCACAATCACCGTCGTCCCTGTTTCCCTGGGTCGATTCAAGGAAAAGGCTGACGTAAAACTTGACTGGCACAATTCCGATTCAGAGATGTATGACGACTTTGGCCGCTTGAAGAAAAATAATGGTGGCCAGAACGAGGACAAACCACTTGTGCACGAGGTGAGTCAATTGACGCTTCCTTTGCCTGGCGCAGTTGTGTCCTTGCTGGCCCAAAGGCCCGGCGTATTCCGTTCATCACGACGGGTACATTTGTTTGCGTGCAACCTAGGTGGTTGGTGAAGAACAGTTTCCAGTTTCCTTTCGCACGAAATTAATAGCGTGTGGTCGTGTAACGTCTTGTGACAAGGCCAGGATCAGTGAAGGCATGACCTGATTGTGGCCTGCATCACAGCAAGGTCTTCAAGACAAGGCTCGCATCTGCCTTGAGCAGACGCACTGGGGGATTACCATGCATGGAAATCGCCACAGTGTTGGTAACCGACCGGCTTGCCTGTGTGCTGCTGAATCAAGAAGCAATTTGAAGAGTAGGGATCAACGCGAAGGCAGGCATCGACGATCAACGCCTCGACAGTCGTCGAGGCATCAAGGAGCATCGCAACCGTGTGCTGGAAGCAGTGCTGAAACTCAGGATTTTGAGAGACCGATGGGCGTCGACAGAGTGCTCGAATGATTGCCTGAACGGCTCATGCTGATGATGATGATGCCACGACACTGCGGCTCGCCCGAGGAGCAGAAACCAAGAGCCAGCGCAATATTTTCTAAAAAAAAAAAAAAAAAAAAAAAAAAAAAAACAAGAAGAAGGACATGAAGCACAGTTATTGTAAGCGCACCTCGCGTTCGTCCGACCAGCTTCTCTGCCATGCCCAACTGGCCGGCGAGCGTGATGAGCGATCACGTGGCTGTTCCTCGACTCTGAAATCAAAGTCATTTCTTCTCGTACTGGTTCGGCCGATACTGTATTCAGATGCGTCATGTAGTTCGTGGCTTGAAAAATGTGTCACAGCCGAACGTGTCGAATCGAACGAGGGGGGCCTAAGCAGCTATAAACATTGGTTTTTGATCCGACTTGCCTTTTGGCTTCTGGCAGAGACATTGAATGATGTGAGTGCCCTGCTAGGATCTGAGCTGTGCTTGCTCTGCGAGGATCAAGGCCTCGACGGTCGGGCTTTTCGACTCCAGAAACGGTCAAATACTTTTGCCAAGGCGGTCATTGGGAGCGACGAAAAGGGCCAATGATGTTGCTCGTTCCCTTTGGATGCGCGAGGCCATGAGCTTAAAGCTGCCGCCAGCAATGGTCGCTCGCGTTTGGGCGGGGGGATAAGATTGATATGACCGGAGGGGGAAGCGGGGTTAGTCAACGGGCTTGTCAAGCCATGGCAGTCAACGAGACAGTACTTCAAGCCCCAGTTTTGTGGTGTTTTGGAAGCTGCTTGTAACAGGCGGGCTGTCATGGCAGGCAAAGGGGCGGCATACGTTGTTTCCGCGCGCTTTGGAATTTGCTTGCATGACTGTTGTTTTCACTTTTTTTTTTTTTTTGAAAGTGAAAAAACACAAAAGGTGTAAACGTGTGTGTGTGTGTGTGTGTTCTTCGCATTTTTCTTGTTCCCTCTTTGGCTTTTGCCATTTGCCTTTGATTTCTTTTTCTTCTTCTTCTTCTTGCTCTCTTTGGCAGCGATCTCGGTCTCGATATCGGCATCGGCGGGCTGCTTGACGTGTCTTGCTGTGTGTGTGTGTGTGTGTGTGTGTGTGTGTGTGTGTGGTGACTGATCGCTTGTGCTTGGTACGGGACTCTCCTGGTCGGGGCCTTGCGGCGACGCCGGATTTTTGATTGAAAGCATTGCTGCCATTTTTTTGCTTTCAGTAAGGCCACTGATCTCGCCTCACAGGCGACAACGTGCGCTGGGCAACCAAGTACACCTGTACTCGCAACTGTCACCCAAGATATCTGGCAAAGGTGAGTCGTTTGATGCACCACGCAGAGAAGAGCGAGGCCCGCTGACCGGCTGCCGTTTTGGAAACTGCACGCGCACGTCGAATCCCAGTCCGAATTCTGGGTTGTCAGACGAGTTGTACTTGAAGGGGGCTCATAAGATTGATGGTAGATAGAGAAGCAATAAAGCGGTTCTGAAGCGGATGGTGAATAGAGAGAGAGATACCGTTACCATGAGTGCTGATGGGGAGCAGTTGTTCAATGCGTGTCGTTCAAAAGATTCACAGAAGGCGCTGCAGCTGTTGACCAGCTGGCACCAACAACGTATTCGCGATGCTGCCCAATACAAAAAAGAGGTTCGTGTGCTGTTTGGTATCATAGGATTATGTTGGTTATTTTTTGAATGTATCGCTGAGCTGAATGTGGTGACGTTATGGTTGGCATTATCCCACAGGATGGCAGAACACCACTGCACTATGCCTGCCTATACGCATTTGATTGTGTCGAGGTGGTGGAGATGCTGTTAAAGCACGGTGCTGATGTCAAAGCTAAGGACAACGTCAGTACAGTACCTCCCTCTTCGCCGCTTGATGGACCTATGATGGTGTACCTGTACCGCCTAATGATAATGATGAGGCTGAACCTGTACGTCATGCCGTTGATGCATCATGCCACAGGTTGGCGATACACCAATGCACTTTGCCTGCTATGGCGGTCACATCGAGGTGGTGGAGATGCTATTCACGCACGGTGCTGATGTCAAAGCCAAGGACAACGTCAGTACAGTATCCCCCTCTCCGCCCCTTGATGGACCTATGATGGTGTACCTGTACCGCCTAATGATAATGATGAGGCTGAACCTGTACGTCATGCCGTTGATGCATCATGCCACAGGTTGGCGATACACCAATGCACTTTGCCTGCTATGGCGGTCACATCGAGGTGGTGGAGATGCTATTCACGCACGGTGCTGATGTCAAAGCCAAGGACAACGTCAGTACAGTATCCCCCTCTCCGCCCCTTGATGGACCTATGATGGTGCACCTGTACCGCATAATGACGATGATGATGTTGTACCTGTACGTCATGCCGTTGATACATCATGCCACAGAGTGACTGGACACCACTGCACTATGCCTGTCGAAACGGTCACGTCAAGGTTGTGGAGATGCTGTTGAAGCACAGTGCTGATTGCTCAAGCCAAGAACAACGTCAGTACAGTACCTCCCTCTTCGCCCCTTGATGGACCTATGATGGTGTACCTGTACCGCCTAATGATGATGATGACGCTGTACTTGTACGTTATGCCGTTGATGCATCATGCCACAGGATTACTCGACACCACTACACTATGCCTGTCAAGACGGTAACGTCGAGGTTGTGGAGATGCTGTTTAAGCACGGTGCTGATGTTAAAGCCAAGGACAACGTCAGTACAGAACCTGCCTCTTCGCCCCTTGATGGACCTATGATGGTGTACCTGTACCGCATAATGACGATGATGATGTTGTACCTGTACGTCATGCCGTTAATGCATCATGCCACAGGATGACTGACACCACTGCACTATGCCTGTCAAGACAGTCACGTCGAGGTTGTGGTGATGCCGTTAAAGCACAGTGCTATTGCTGAAGCCAAGGACAACGTCAGTACAGCACCTCTCTCCTCGCCCCTTGATGGACCTATGATGGCATACCTGTATTGCCTACTGATGATGATGATTTTGTACCTGTACGCCATGCCGTTGATGCATCATGCCACAGATGACTGGACACCACTGCACTATGCCTGTCTATACGGTCACGTCCAGGTTGTGGAGATGCTGTTGAAGCACGGTGCTGATGCTCAAGCCAAGAAGAACGTCAGTACAGTACCTCCCTCTTCGCCCTTTGATGGACCTATGATGGTGTACCTGTACCGCCTAATGATGATGATGACGCTGTACTTGTACGTTATGCCGTTGATGCATCATGCCACAGGATTACTCGACACCACTACACTATGCCTGTCTAAACGGTCACGTCCAGGTGGTGAAGATGCTATTGAAGCACGGTGCTGATGCTCAAGCCAAGAACTACGTCAGTACAGTACCTCCCTCCTCGCCCCTTGATCGACCTAAGATAGTGCACCTGTACCGCTCAATGATGATAATGATTTTGTACCTGTACGTCACGCCGTTGATGCATCATGCTACAGAGTGACTGGACACCACTGCTCTATGCCTGTCTAAACGATCACGTCGAGGTTGTGGAGATGCTGCTGGATCATGGTGCTGATGCTGAAGCCAAGAGCGACGTAAGTACAGTATCCCCCTCTTCGCCCCTTGATGGACCTATGATGGTGTACCTGTACCGCCTAATGATGATGATGACACTGTACCTGTACGTCGTGCCGTTGATGCATCATGCCACAGGATGCCAGTACACCACTGCACTATGCCTGTCAAACGGTCACGTCGAGGTGGTGGAGATGCTGTTGAAGCACGGTGCTGATGTCAAAGCCAAGGACAACGTCAGTACAGTACCTCCCTCTTCGCCCCTTGATGGACCTATGATGGTGCACCTGTACCGCCTAATGATGATAATGATTTTGTACCTGTACGTCACGCCGTTGATGCATCATGCCACAGGATTACTGGACACCACTGCACTATGCCTGTCAATACGGTCACGTCGAGGTTGTGGAGATGCTGCTGGATCATGGTGCTGATGCTGAAGCCAAGAGCGACGTAAGTACAGTATCCCCCTCTTCGCCCCTTGATGGACCTATGATGGTGTACCTGTACCGCCTAATGATGATGATGACACTGTACCTGTTCGTCGTGCCGATGATGCATCATGCCACAGGATGCCAGTACACCACTGCACTATGCCTGTCACAACGGTCACGTCGAGGTGGTGGAGATGCTGCTGGATCATGGTGCTGATGCTCAAGCCAAGAGCGATGTAAGTACAGTATCCCCCTCTTCGCCGCTTGATGGACCTATGATGGTGTACCTGTACCGCCTAATGATGATGATGACGCTGTACCTGTACGTCATGCCGTTGATGCATCATGCCACAGGATGGCTGTACACCACTGCACTATGCCTGTCAAGACGGTCACGTCGAGGTTGTGGAGATGCTGCTAAAGCACGGTGCTGATGTCAAAGCCAAGGACAACGTCAGTACAGTACCTCCCTCTTCGCCCCTTGATGGACCTATGATGGTGTACCTGTACCGCCTAATGATGATGATGACGCTGTACCTGTACGTCATGCCGTTGATGCATCATGCCACAGAATGGCAGTACACCACTGCTCCATGCGTGCAACAGCGGTCAAGTCCAGGTGGTGAAGATGCTATTGAAGCACGGTGCTGATGCTCAAGCCAAGAACTACGTCAGTACAGTACCTCCCTCCTCGCCCCTTGATGGACCTAAGATGGTGTACCTGTACCGCTCAATGATGATGATGATTTTGTACCTGTACGTCACGCCGTTGATGCATCATGCCACAGGTGACTGGACACCACTGCTCTATGCCTGCAACAACGGTCACGTCCAGGTTGTGAAGATGCTATTGAAGCACGGTGCTGATGCTCAAGCCAAGAACTACGTCAGTACAGTACCTCCCTCCTCGCCCCTTGATGGACCTATGATGGTGTACCTGTACCGCCTCAATGATGATGATGATTCTGTACCTGTACGTCACGCCGTTGATGCATCATGCCACAGTATGACTGGACACCACTGCACTATGCCTGTCACAACGGTCACGTCGAGGTTGTGGAGATGCTGCTGGATACGGTGCTGATGCTCAAGCCAAGAGCGATGTAAGTACAGTATCCCCCTCTTCGCCGCTTGATGGACCTATGATGGTGTACCTGTACCGCCTAATGATGATGATGACGCTGTACCTGTTCGCCATGCCGATGATGCATCATGCCACAGTATGACTGGACACCACTGCACTATGCCTGTTATTACGGTCACGTCCAGGTTGTGGAGATGCTGCTGAAGTACGGTGCTGATGCTCAAGCCAAGGACAACGTCAGTACAGTACCTCCCTCTTCGCCCTTTGATGGACCTATGATGGTGTACCTGTACCGCCTAATGATGATGATGACGCTGTACCTGTTCGTCATGCCGATGATGCATCATGCCACAGTATGACTGGACACCACTGCACCATGCCTGTTATTACGGACACGTCGAGGTTGTGGCGATGCTGCTGGATCACGGTGCTGATACTCAAGCCAAGAACAACGTCAGTACAGTACCTCCCTGCTACCCCCTTGACTCTGGCTGCTGCTTCTGCTACTGCTTCCGCTGCTTCTGCTACTGCTTCCGCTGCTCCTGCTACTGCTTCCGCTGCTCCTGCTACTGCTTCCGCTGCTCGTCGCCTTATCCCCGTCCCTCTCTCCTCCACACCCTGCCCACCGTGCGCGTCCGGTCTGGCCCTTGCACCTTGTCTTCTTTTCCACTATCCCTCCTCGTTTGGCGGCCGTGCTCTGTCGTTGTTCACCGCTCCCCGCCCTGCTCCCTGCTGGTCACTTCCACCTGCCGTCCTTGCTCTCCCTTTTCTAATGTTGTGACTTCAATCCGGGCACCACTCCACTCTTTGCCATCGCGCCGCTGCCTCCCCACACGTTCAAGCGGCCTTTGGTGGCCGTTTCTTCAGTTTCGTTCCGCCCTTTTTTCGATTCCTTTTTTTATTTATTTCGAAACTCGCTTCCTTTCGGGCCCCTGCTCCCTGCGCCTTTTTTACCATCCCCTCGCGTCTGGCGGCTTCGGCACACCCCAAAGCATTGTTACCTCGCTTGTGTTATGAGGAAGCAAATGCACATCGCCCTACTCGGCCCTTGCGTCGCTGCTCACCTCACACGCTCCAATCACATGTTCTCAGAGTGGCGAAACGCCCCTCGTTCTGGGACGTCAAGAAGGGCATGGTAACGAGCTGGAGACCGTGTTTGCTGCCCACAAGGCCATGCTCTCCTGGCTACCGCCCCTGCCTGGCCCTGCGCCAACCCTCGAGGTGAGCCCCCACCCCTCTTGTTTTTATCCAAACACGCTTCCCGTTCGTAACCCTACCCCTCATCCAACCTAATTACGGCCAATCGCACTTCAAAACCCCCATTAGACCACGGGCTCGGTTGTAGTGGCGGTGGACAAGTGGCTCAAGCCACTCCTGCCCAGACGCTCCACCAGCCATCTCTTCCGTCACCTCGATGCCTTTATCAGCGGTGCCGCCAAACAAAACCCCAATCTTGCAACGGTGGTTGCTTCAATCCAAAAAAACATCAATGAAGCTCGACCAGATTTTCCCGCCATGGACTGGGCTGCCTTTCAAGCGACCATTACCCAGGCTCTCAACGCACTCGACCAGGCACTGGAAGCGCCCGTCACGTTGACCGACCGCTTGAAGCAATTGGACCCAAACACCGACAGCCTGGACCTGGTGCTCCAAGAGCTTCATGATGTCGCTGCTTGGTTTGAACTGCAGCCTGCTCTTCTCGAGCTTCAGACCGTGCGGGCAAGATGCCCCGTTCCACTTAACACGCCCGTGATCGCGCCCAAGACGCCACCCGCCGACCTGGCGGCAGCCCTGAGCAAAGTTATTGCTCTAAGCGGCACGGAACCCAAGCGTCAAGAATTGCTCACCAGCGCCAACAGCAACCTCCAGCGCCTGGTGTTGGCCTTGATCGATGCTCTGGACGTCGTGGCAAGAGCGGGAACCACCGACACCGACACGATTCATCGCGTGGAGATGTTACGGCAATGCGCACAATGCGTGGATGCAAGTGCACCGCCTCCAGCCAAGGTGCTGCCTGATGCTTGGAAGGAGCTGTGCCAAGCTCACGAGAAGTTGAGCCGACTCGAGCAAAATGGTCTCGAACAAATTGCTCAGTGGCAACCACCTCTAGACTATGAGCATCAAGATTGGTACTTGGCGTTTGTACACCACGAATTGCAGGCTCTGGTCAAGCAGTTGCAAGACGTGATCGACTGGCAGGCCGCGACGCTCTCCGTGTTGGACTCGTGCATGAGTCATGTGAACAGCTTGACCCAAGACGTTGATTATGAATCGGTTTCTGCCCACGAGGAACTAACCAAAGTGAAGAATGCGATGCAAGGCATCAGCGCGGCATTGCAGCTGGTGCCCGAAGCCGTTCGGTCTGGTCTCGAGCAGGAACTCAAAAAGCTAGAAACGCGACGCGACAACTTGCAACAACAATTATCAAATCAACCATACGTAGACCACGTCGCAGAGCTCGCCCAGCTGCTGCACCAACACTTCCCAGCGCTGCTGGTCTTTCTGCACCCTGAACAAAGCACGCTGGGAGCACGGCTTCGCACTGTGCTTGGGCGCGACCTTCCGGCCAGTCTTATCTTGGAAGCCATGACCAAAGTAGACCGGACATTGTCGCTCTCCAGCCTGGGCCAACTGTCTCTCCAATACAACCAGAATCACAAGGTGTACAAGACCCGTGCTGCTCTTCCAGAATGCCCTGAACAGGATTTGGCTGTCAAGGAGTACGCGTTTGCTGAGCAGCACAAGCAGGGCCAATGCCGGACGTTTCTTCGCGAACTCCGCGCCATGCGCCAGCTTGAGCACCCACACATCATCCCAGTCCTTGGCGCGCTTGTGGACGTGCACAGTGGCCACCCAAGCGCCTATGTGGTGCAGCCGTGGTGTACTCAAGGAGATTTGCAGCAGTGGCTTGGCAAGGCGCACCACCTGGCCACCTCAACCGTGATTGCGGGTCTGATGACTCAGCTGCGCACCGCCCTAGCCTTTATGCATAGCAAAGGCCTGGTGCACCGAGATGTCAAGCTGAGCAACGTCATGCTGGACGGCGACGAGGACCAGCCTGTCGTACGGCTGGGTGACTTTGACATTGCCAAGGCCGCCGCTGAAGCCACCATGCTACCATGCACGGCCACTGCATCGTCGGGCACGGCGGGCTATGTCGCACCAGAGGTGCTATTTGGAATGGGTCGTGTGGGGGCGCGTCCGGCACAGGATGCCTTTTCCTTTGGCTGCGTTGTCTACAACACCTACATGTTCCCACAAACGGTGCCACCTGCTCAGTCACGGGGCGATGAGGTCGTGAATCGATGCACATGGAATTTATCAGCGGGAGATGGTGTCTACAGCTTTCCGCATCTGGCTGCTGAGGTCGGTGATAGTGCAATACCTATTGACCCACAACGAAGAACCAACCGCGCCTCTCGTGTGACTGGAACTCACTTTGGCGTCTCTGATGCAGATGTGCGATTCGTCGAGTGATTTGTACAAGGAAACGCGGACTTTGCTTGCAACAGATCCAAAGCAACGGCCGAGCCTATTGAGCGGCCGGCAGATTGCAGAACGACCTGTCGCCGCCCATGCCGGGCCAGCCATTGAAGTTTTGCGCAATTCATCCGAGCTTATCCCAGAGGTGCGTTCGTTGTTGATGCAATGCTTACCTCGACATGAAGTCTGATTTGGATGTACCGTGCAACTAGGTTGCTGAGCTGTTGAAGCAGCTGAGCATTGACGGGCAAGGGCCAGCTAACATTCAGGTGCAGCGGGTAGAGCGGGTACAAAACCCCGTGCTGTGGGAACGCTACAGCGCCAAGCGACGGGAGATGCTGCACCGCATCACGAACCAGGAGCATTGCACGCAGCTTCAAACGGCCACAGTAGATGCGTTTTCGGGCTGTCCAGCCTTGCTTCGCGATGCATCCTGTCAAGAGCGCCTGCTGCTCCACGGCATCTCCCCTGACGCAATGTTGCGCGACAAGATTGTGCGCTTGGGCCTTGACTATCGCTTTGCCGGCAGCAGCGCTGGACACCGATTCGGTCTTGGTGTTTACTTGGCAGACCATCCCAGCAAGGTGTGCTCATTGAGCGGTTGTCCTGTGTTGCTGTCGCTACTGCGTATTCTCATGAGCGCTTATCATAATGTAGAGCCACCGATATACCGACCCGCCGCGTGGTTCGAATCAGCTTGGCCCAAACGATGAGCGGACGCTCATCATCACACGAGCACTGCTGGGCCATGCCTTTGTTCATCACTCGCCTTTGCGCGGTGCACTGGCCCCTCCGCTTCTGCCTGATGCACCCAACAATGAGCGGTGCGTTGGGCAATAAGCGGTTGTTCCGCGTGCTAGAGAGTGCCTTTGGTTGTTTTTTGACAGGCCTGCTGTGTCTCCATCACTTCTTTAGATATGACTCGGTGATTGCCACGCCGCCGGGGGAATGCCGCGAGATCATTTTGTTTGACAACACGCAAATCTATCCAGAGCTGGTGGTCTACTACACGGCCAACTAGGATGCGTCTTGCTGTTGACCTGTTTCCAGGTTCTGTTTCCTGTGTGCTTGTAGGGTGTCGTGCGACGAGGGCGTGGATGATGAATTGACATACATGCTATTATGAAGGTGCTTTGCAATCCCGAGTGAGACAGGGCATTCGTGGGCCAAGCTAAGTTCCTGTGCAAGTATTAGCTTGGTATGGCTGCTGGAAGTAAAATAGTAACAACGCGAGTCTGCGGCAAGAGTTTTATCCGAACCGAGCATGGGTCCAGTGGCGAGCTGACCTTTCGAGAGGATAGCGTGGGGAAAAGGCTCCTAGATGTGTGCAGGTTCAGCGAGCTAGCACTCACCTACACGCACATTGCTGGAGGTACGATTGGAATCAGGCCCTCTCTTTTATTTAATTTTTTTTTTTTCGTCCCACTCATGCCTGTTTGCATTTGACTAGGTCTGCGGCCACGAGCCTTTGTGTATCAAGGGCTGTCCTACAAAAACGGCGTGGGCCGGCAACGAGCCGCGTTTTTTGCCGAGAAGCAGCTCTCCATATTGACCCGCGTGAGCAAGACCTACTGGCTGTCCCTGAACGAACAGCACACCTTTCGATACATGGACCAGGAAATCAGCACGCTGATATTCATGTATTTGCTGCTGTGCAAGCCTCTGGAGCACATGCTGAGCAGCTGGCTGCAAAAGCGGGGCAGCCTGAAAACCCCCGACGACGAGAATGGCATTCACAATGCCGAGCAGGACGACGAAGATTTGCTCGACGACGAGCTGGATGAAGACCACATGAGCCACGACGAGACGATGACATTGCGACGCGAGGTCCGGGACGCTCGAAACCACTACAACAACAGCCACCTGCTCTTCAACATTGCGCCCCTGCAGACGATGGTCAGCCCAGCCACCATCTATGCGGCATTTCGTCGACAAATGACCACGTACCTGCATCGGCCAAAGCTGGGGGTGGCCACGTGGCGACACGCCGCAACCTTCTGGATGATGACGTTTGTCATTAACCGACTGTCGGCCGAGACGACCGGCGCCCTGGGCAGCCTGATCCACACTCAAGCTCAACACTCTGGGGACACGGCCCAGCGGGCCTATGCGCGCACAGCCAGTGACCATGTGCAAACCAAAATGTCGTCGCGACTGATGCATCAAGTGGCCTCGCAAAAATGGCATGCTTTGTTTGGACTAGATCGCAAGCGCAGCATAGCCGAGTTGACCGCGAACCAAGAAGCATTGGAAGCTCGCTATCCCATCAGCTGGAACCCGGTGACTGACCTCTCGCCCGAGGCAAACGGGCGTATCATCATGAACACGAGGGCCGAGCATGACGTACCCTACATGACCCAGCTGGCCAAGCAGGCGAGCATCTCGTGGGGCCACAGTTTCAACAGCCAAGAACAGTTGGACCTGGCTGCGGCCATTGACCAGCACCGGCCGGAAGATGGATGGCTAATTGTTGTTGCACCGACAGGCATGGGTAAAACATTTTGTACCCTGCCCAAGCTGGGCTGTCGCCCGCATGCCGGTACGGTGCTGTGGATTGTGCCGTTTGTGGCCGTGGCCAACGATTTATTGCGGCGATTTCAAGGCGCAGGTCACAGTGCCCAGCGATGGCTTGGTCCCTCTACACAGGTGGCAGATGGCCTGGACGTGCTCATC
>NW_001865044.1:1428111-1429958 GCF_000002865.3 Monosiga brevicollis MX1
ACACGCAGCGGATGATGCGTCAGGCGAATGGGGAGCGTGTGCACATGATGGTCTTTTGTGACACCGTGAACGAGGTGAAGCTGCTGTGTGACCAGTTGCACGCATACGGCTACATGGCCTTGCCCTACTACACCGACCTGGAGGAGAAGGTGCAAAAGGACCATGTGGCACGGTGGCAACGGGGTGAATGCGACGTCATTGTGGCCACCAGCTGCCTCAGCACGGGTGTGGATCTGCTCACCATTCGCCACGTGCTGTGGTATGGCAACGGCTACAACGTCTATACGCTGGCCCAGGTACGCTGTTGCTCAAGCGGTCGTGTGACTTTATGGATTTGGAGTTGAAAAAAAAAAAATCAATTGTTGGTTTTGCTGATGGTGTACATGTGCTTGGGCTAGGCATTTGGTCGGGCTGGTCGCGATAAACAGGGAGGAACTGCCGAGCTGTGGCTACCAGTGAGACGTGGGCCAGCACCAGGCATGGAAAAGTTTGTCGAAGGCAGTGCGTGCCGCAGCTGGGCGCTCGGCAAGTTGCTATATCCCCGCGCCGCGACATGCTTTGCTGCCGGCCAGCCGCTTTGTGACGTGTGCGCAGGAACAGCACAGCGCCTGGAGCCAGCAATAGCTGCGCGCCAGCAGCGCGCTGCCCAAGCGTTGAGTGTGGGGCATGTGGAAGCAGAGCCCGAGGCGATGGCGGAGGAGGAAGATGTGTTGTCTGAGCCACCTGCACACGGCTCGAGGAAGAAGAATCGATCGGGCCAGAGTCCGCTTTGGATGTAACTTCAGCATCGAGCGTTGACACAGTCGCGTCCCCAGGAACAGGTGCCGTTGCAGCGCAGTCGAGCAGAAGCACTCCACGTGCCCAAGACACGGCTGTGATGGCGACAAATGCAGGGCCTATGACGGATGCTGCCGTGCCACGGATACAGACGAGTGCTGCTTGGATTGATGAGGCAGATACAGCATCCATGTCGGTGCCAGCTTCCCCCATGGTCTCTGATGCTGATGATGAGGCGCCTTTACAGCAAGAGGCGCGAGGCTCGGTGCAAACAACGTTGGCAGAGGGCGAGAGCACGTCACAGCCAGTCGTGCAGTCAGCAGCACAGCCAACCCCCACGAAACACGCGCGACCCCGTCGGCCTCGATCATTTGCGTGCCAGTACCATCGGCCTCGGGTTCAACCTCCTCTCCGGCGCGATCGGCTGCAAGCTCAGCCTCGGGTACACTGCGGCGTAAGCGAGTGCCGCTGGCTGCTGAAAGTACATGTACCCCTGGGTCTGACAATCATGACGATGGCGACGGCATCGCTACCAGCCCTGCTGCCTCAACATCCAAGCGAACGGCATCGGATGTCACGTGCACAGCTGTTGCTTCTTCAACAGCGGCGCAAGCAGCGGAGTCGCCTCTTCCCGCAGCAAAACGAGCAGCATCGAGTGGCACGCGCACCGCTACCTTTGCCGCTACTGCTATCACTCGCTCTGAAGCCCCGGTATCTGCTGCGGCTACGCCACCGAATCGGCACAACGTCGCCCCAATATTTCGGTCGAAATCGGGGACAAAAAAAAATATCTGATGAACTACGCGGCGGCTGACAAGTTTATTGGCGTTCTGAAGTTGATGGATGATTACTGCATGCGATGTACCATTCGACAGGCGAAACCCGTCCTGAAGGCCGAGCATCAATGCGTATCTAATCGTGGTTGCAAGCGGTGTCACTTCGGAGGACACGAGACAAGTGAATGTTTCGTGGGCTTCGCATATCCCAAATGGACGTGCTGCTACGCTTGTGGAATGCCAAAGGGGATTCGTGGATGGGATACACGGAATCACCGTTGCAGGCAGTCTCAA
>NW_001865044.1:1430341-1431794 GCF_000002865.3 Monosiga brevicollis MX1
GCGCGCGCGCGCTCCTGGTGGTGCGTTGTCGTCGTTGTGGCGCGACGGGCAAGTGCTGCCGAGGTGCAAGCGACGTCATGGATGAACGGGTGGCCAAACGACATTGCCGCGTGACCGTCATGGATGGACCATTCTTGCTGATCTCGTGTTGGGCTGCCATTTGTTGTCAAGACAATTCCTCGATCTGACCCATGAGGAGCCGCGATGGCTCGTGCGCTGATGGACGCGCTAGCGAGGCCCAAGAGCCACGGTGCCTGGTCAGATCCGGCACGAAGCACTCCCGCTCAAATGCAGGTGAGAAACCGATCTTAAGCCCTCTTTTGAAGATGCTATCCATGTTGCCCGCTGCCAGAGTCAAGAGCAAGAGTGATTTTTGCGATTTTTGACGCGCGAATCGCCGGGCGTTTCTGACGGTAGTGCTGTGTCACAGGGTAGCCGCAGGTGGATGAGGACCTTATGATAAAGACCGAGCACGCGAGAAAACTGCGATGTGTGTTTTTTTTCGACGTGCGCCAGAGATTGTGACCAGGGGCCCGGCTGCCATTTGGTGTCGGCTGACGAGCGCACCTTTAGGCCGTTTCGAGGGGGGATACTAATGGTGGAGCTGGCGGGTCACAGGGCGGCCAACGGTGGACGAGGACTCCATAGGGAGCAGCGAAAGCTCGTGAAGAATGCGTGGTGAGCTTTGTTTTGACGTGCACCGAAAATTGTGTCCAGGGGCCCGGCTGCCATTTGGTGTTGGCCAAGGAGCCCAGGCGCACTTTTTGTTTTTTTTTGGCCGTTGAGGGGGCGCTAATGGTGGGGCTTGCGGGTCACAGGGCGGCCAACGATGGATGAGGACTCCACAGTGAGCAGCGGAAGCGTGCGAAGAATGCGTGGTGAGCTTTGTTTTGACGTGCACCGAAAATTGTGTCCAGGGGCCCGGCTGCCATTTGGTGTTGGCCAAGGAGCGCACCTTTTTTCTTGTTTGAGCCGTTTCGAGGGGGGTACTAATGGTGGTGGTGGTGGGTCACAGGGCTGCCAACGATGGATGAGGACTCCACAGTGAGCAGCGGAAGCGTGCGAAGAATGCGTGGTGAGCTTCGTTTTGACGTGCGCCGAAAATTGTGACCAGGGGCCCGGCTGCCATTTGGTGTTGGCCAAGGAGCGCACCTTTTTTCTTGTTTGAGCCGTTTCGAGGGGGGTACTAATGGTGGTGGTGGTGGGTCACAGGGCTGCCGACGGTGGATGAGGACTCCACAGTGAGCAGCGGAAGCGTGCGAAGAATGCGTGGTGAGCTTCGTTTTGACGTGCGCCGAAAATTGTGACCAGGGGCCTGGCTGCCATTTGGTGTTGGCCAAGGAGCGCACGAGCCGTTTCGAGGGGGGTACTAATGGTGGTGGTGGTGGGTCACAGGGCTGCCGACGGTGGACGAGGACTACACAGTGAGCAGCGGAAGCGTGCGAAGAATGCG
>NW_001865044.1:1435055-1435906 GCF_000002865.3 Monosiga brevicollis MX1
AAGAGAAGGAAGGGAGAGGGGAGAAGTGGATAGGTGGAGGAGAGGATAGGTGGAGGAGAGGAGAAGAGAGGATGGGAGGAATGGGAAAAGAGGAGAGGTGGAGAAGAGGAGAGAAGAGAAGAAGAGAGGAGAAGAAAAAAATGTGATGAAGGAAGAAGAGGGTGAGGGGTTAGGGGAAAAGGGGAGGGGAGGGGAAGAAGGAGGAAAGAAAGGAAGGAGGGAAGATAGGAAGGAAGAAAGATAGGAAGGAGGATGGAAGAGAATGAGAAGGGGAGAAGAGAGGGAATAAGAGAATGAATGATGAAAGGGTTGAGTGTAGAGAGAGAAGGAGAAGAGAAAGAGGTGGTGGAGAGAAGAGAAGATGGTAGGAAGAGGGAAGTAAGAGAGAGGAGAGAAAAGGGAGAGAAGAGAAAAGAAAGATAAAAGATAAAATGAGTAGGAAGAGAGAAAAGAAGAGAGAGGAGAGAAGGGTTAGGGTTAGGGTTAGGGTTAGGGTTAGGGTTAGGGTTAGGGTTAGGGTTAGGGTTAGGGTTAGGGTTAGGGTTAGGGTTAGGGTTAGGGTTAGGGTTAGGGTTAGGGTTAGGGTTAGGGTTAGGGTTAGGGTTAGGGTTAGGGTTAGGGTTAGGGTTAGGGTTAGGGTTAGGGTTAGGGTTAGGGTTAGGGTTAGGGTTAGGGTTAGGGTTAGGGTTAGGGTTAGGGTTAGGGTTAGGGTTAGGGTTAGGGTTAGGGTTAGGGTTAGGGTTAGGGTTAGGGTTAGGGTTAGGGTTAGGGTTAGGGTTAGGGTTAGGGTTAGGGTTAGGGTTAGGGTTAGGGTTAGGGTTAGGGTTAGGGGTTAGGGTTAGGGTTAGGGT
>NW_001865043.1:0-652 GCF_000002865.3 Monosiga brevicollis MX1
CCCTAACCCTAACCCTAACCCTAACCCTAACCCTAACCCTAACCCTAACCCTAACCCTAACCCTAACCCTAACCCTAACCCTAACCCTAACCCTAACCCTAACCCTAACCCTAACCCTAACCCTAACCCTAACCCTAACCCTAACCCTAACCCTAACCCTAACCCTAACCCTAACCCTAACCCTAACCCTAACCCTAACCCTAACCCTAACCCTAACCCTAACCCTAACCCTAACCCTAACCCTAACCCTAACCCTAACCCTAACCCTAACCCTAACCCTAACCCTAACCCTAACCCTAACCCTAACCCTAACCCTAACCCTCCTCTCCACCTCAACATCATTTCTCTCCCACTTCCCCCCCCCTTCCCTCTCTTATACCCCCATCTTCCCTCCCAACCTCTTCCCTTCCTTCTTTTTTCCTTATCTAATTTTATTCCTCTTTTCTTTTTCTCTTCTCTCTCTCCATCATCATACCATCCCTTCTCCCCTTCTTCCTTCATCACATTTTATCTCTTCTCCTCTCCCATCACTTCTCCTCTACTCCTTTTCCTCTTCTCCCCTATTCTTTTTTTCTCTCATCTCCTCATCTCCCCATCTCCTCTTCTCTCTTCCTCCTCATCTCCTCTTCTCCTCTTCTCCTCTTCTCCCCAT
>NW_001865043.1:12965-14165 GCF_000002865.3 Monosiga brevicollis MX1
TTGGCCACGGCCACAAACGGCACAATCCACAGCACCGTACCGGCATGCGGGCGACAGCCCAGCTTGGGCAGGGTACAAAATGTTTTACCCATGCCTGTCGGTGCAACAACAATTAGCCATCCATCTTCCGGCCGGTGCTGGTCAATGGCCGCAGCCAGGTCCAACTGTTCTTGGCTGTTGAAACTGTGGCCCCACGAGATGCTCGCCTGCTTGGCCAGCTGGGTCATGTAGGGTACGTCATGCTCGGCCCTCGTGTTCATGATGATACGCCTGTTTGCCTCGGGCGAGAGGTCAGTCACCGGGTTCCAGCTGATGGGATAGCGAGCTTCCAATGCTTCTTGGTTCGCGGTCAACTCGGCTATGCTGCGCTTGCGATCTAGTCCAAACAAAGCATGCCATTTTTGCGAGGCCACTTGATGCATCAGTCGCGACGACATTTTGGTTTGCACATGGTCACTGGCTGTGCGTGCATAGGCCCGCTGGGCCGTGTCCCCAGAGTGTTGAGCTTGAGTGTGGATCAGGCTGCCCAGGGCGCCGGTCGTCTCGGCCGACAGTCGGTTAATGACAAACGTCGTCATCCAGAAGGTTGCGGCGTGTCGCCATGTGGCCACCCCCAGCTTTGGCCGATGCAGGTACGTGGTCATCTGCCGACGAAATGCCGCATAAATTGTGGCTGGGCTGACCATCGCCTGCAGGGGCGCGATGTTGAAGAGCAGGTGGCTGTTGTTGTAGTGGTTTCGAGCGTCCCGGACCTCACGTCGCAAAGTCATCGTCTCGTCGTGGCTCATGTGGTCTTCATCCAGCTCGTCGTCGAGGAAATCTTCGTCGTCCTGCTCGGCATTGTGAATGCCATTCTCGTCGTCGAGGGTGTCCAGCCCGCCCCGCTTTTGCAGCCAGCTGCTCAGCATGTGCTCCAGAGGCTTGCACAGCAGCAAATACATGAATATCAGCGTGCTGATTTCCTGGTCCATGTATCGAAAGGTGTGCTGTTCGTTCAGGGACAGCCAGTAGGTCTTGCTCACGCGGGTCAATATGGAGAGCTGCTTCTCGGCAAAAAACGCGGCTCGTTGCCGGCCCACGCCGTTTTTGTAGGACAGCCCTTGATACACAGAAGCTCGTGGCGGCAGACCTAGTCAAATGCAAACAGACATGAGTGGCAGGAGAAAAAAAAAAAAAAAAAAGGAAAAAAAAAAAAAAAGG
>NW_001865043.1:14781-16012 GCF_000002865.3 Monosiga brevicollis MX1
CTCAAGAAATGCTTCAATCGCCCGGGCTGCATATACGGCCTCAACTCGTTGGCCACTGACCACGACTCATTCTTGCCACGGCGAAGCAGGAACAATTTGAAAACGTACAGCAGTCCAGCGGGCGTCGTGGTCCACTGCCTGATGTCTTGCAGGATGCCGCTTCCTTTGGACACGGCCGTGCACAATAGGAAGACGTTGACAAAGTGCACCTTGTCGTTGTCAAAGAGGCTCAGCTCCACCTCCACCAGGGCCAGCCACAGGGACGTCAGGGGCTCGACCAGCTCTTTCTTGGTCATTCCAGCGTCCAGGCCCGCACTCAGAGCCACGGTGGCATCAATTACCGCAGGGCCACGGCTGGCAAGCACCTGGCCCAGAAAGCTAGACGGATCGGGGGCTGGCATGGCCTCCAGCAGCAGCAAGAATTGGACCAGGCGTGTCCCAAGACTCAGGTACCTGCTGACGGTTTGCGGCTGTACTTGCCGCATGGGGCGATGCTGATACTGCCCTTCATTGTCGTCAAACAGACGCGTCACCGCAGCAGCGGCCAGGCCCTGATCCGAGAGCTGCTCGTAGGCCGTCCAGAACAGCTCGTGCATGCCCGACTCAAGGAGTGCCGACGGGGTGTTGTGGCCCAGTCCGACCATGCGCTCTGGCTTCAGCTCGTTGATGACCAGCGTCATGCCCACGCTGTCGTAAAACGGATGCATCTGGTGAACGCCGTGCGGGCATCGCTTATCCTCAGCCTCCGAGGCCATGGCCTGGGTGCTTGAGATAAACTGCTTGAACCGCTGCTGCTCCTCCAGCTCCTCTTCGTTCTCGCTCACATCGGCTGCCGAGGCGTCGTGGCTTTCCTCCACAATGATCTCGACACAGCGGGCTCCAGCACCGCGCAGCGGCTTTTGCAGCTTGACTCGTCGAGGCGGCTGATTGATATTGGGGTCACCAACGTGTTTGTTGTGCAAATGAAAGTGCAGGCTATTCTTCGTCGTGAAGCATGCCTGACAAATGGGGCAACTCACGCCGTCCAGAATGGGGATACCTTCCACAGGCGCTCGAGGCCCAGCCTCTGTTGCAACATCCTCTGTTGGCTCCTCGGGCTGCTCAGAGCGCAGGAGCGCCGTGGCTGCATCAATGTCTTCTTGACTACACCGAACATGGTGCTTTTTGAACAGGTGTTGGGGCACATTACCACTGAGGACATGGCCACAATGAGTACACACCAGCCCTGAAG
>NW_001865043.1:16353-17734 GCF_000002865.3 Monosiga brevicollis MX1
GCCTCAGGATGGTTTGCCCATTGAGCCTGACGGACGTGCTTTTTTGATGGACCTATTGCCAACGCATCGTGAGATTTGATGCCTCGGTTGCTCCAAAGATCGCCGAGTGGTTGAGCGCACCCGAGAGACATGCTGTTCCTTTGCCCCTCGATTGGGAAATATCTGGCCGCACTGTTTGCACGGCATTTCCTTGACTCTGGGCATGGTGAGAACGTGCGTGTCTCAGAGCAGAGTCAATAGGACATGAACCAGGTATGATGCGTCATGCGATTTGTTTTACGCCGAGGAGGCAGCCATGAGCATGAAGGGGCGGGCGCTTGAGACGACTGCGAAAAAAAAAAAAACGGAAGAGAAGTGCACAGTGTGATGAAGTCAACACTTTTCAAAGTCATGTGAAGAAGGTGGAAATATAATACTTAATATGATGCACGACACAAACAATGGCTTACGAGTGGGATTTTTTTTTGCTCGAAAAGCGCGTTGGTTTTAACATAAACTCGACAGGAACAGACAACTTCACACACAATTAGACAACGGACTTTTACCACATGGTGACCGTTACATTGTCAGAACTTCCCCTTCACAACTTCCTCGTAAACATATACCATAGTCGGGTATTGGACAGAGCTACCTTTCTGCATAGTATTAGGGTCAAAGTCCCGCCCTCCAACTGCCAGCAGCTCGGCCGGGCACTCCATGCGCTGCATGATGCCGCGCAAAGTTTGACTGCGTGACACAGACGCGACCAGTGCCCGGATGGCCTCGCGGTTGCGCTGGGCACAGGCCCGCCCCGTGCACTCCACCACTCGATCACCCCCAATCTTCTGCGGCCTCCAACACCGGTAGCAAACACCCGCCCCCAAGGTCACTTGGCAATTGCTACTACCATGACCGCGACAGTGGCATCGAAAACAGCGCCCTTTCATGGCCGGGCAGCTAGAAGGCTGGTGGTGAGCAACCAAGCGGTCTCTGCTGCAGCTGCAGGCCCAGCAGTAGGTGCTCATCCATAGCAGAGCCGTGTTAAAGTCGTCTGACTGAATTGGCGCCGATGGTACCATCAACTGCGCTTGTTTGGCCCGGGTCTGGCCCTCGTGTGATACTGGCGCCCCATGTGCTTCACGGCTTGGATGGCGCGCAGTGATGGTCGGTTGCATCATGGAGCAGACGGTGCAAGCCGGCGCTCCTGCGGCCGCACAAATGTGGCCCTCACCATCCAGCAGCCAACCAAGCTCAAAGGTGAGGCAGCGCTTCATGCTTGCAAATGGCTGCAGATCTTCCGAAATCGCTGTGCCTGGTGGTATCCATAGCGTGGCCTCGCCACCCCGTCGGTCGCGGCCAGCCCGGCCAAAGGCCTGCGACAAGGTATAGCCGTTGTAGCCGC
>NW_001865043.1:18143-19245 GCF_000002865.3 Monosiga brevicollis MX1
AGCTGGTGTCCACGAGCATTGTGTGAACCTCGTCCATCACCAGCATGGCCAGACGCTTCTGCTGCACGAGAGTTTGCACCCACCTCATCCCATAGCCAACCAAAAAGTCGACCGTCATGACAATCACTTGAACGTTGACTTGCATGTCACGGCCATCATTCTTAGCCCACTGCGATACAATGTCAGCCTGCTCGAAGCGGCGGCACCAGTCTCTGGCAAGCTCACGAAGCGGGACTATCCACACCACGACCTTGCGTGGCTGGAGGTGAGCGAGTGTACACCGCGTCTTGCCCATGCCAGTCGGGGCCACGGCCAACAGCCAGCCGTCCTGGGCCTCGTGCCGAGTCACAGCCTGTGCCAATCGATACTGATCCCAGTCGCGAAATGTTGTCTTCCACGCTTGCCGCACACATTGAGCCAGCCAAAGCTGATCCTCATACTCTTCTTGCTGCGTTTGGTCATTGTGCTGACTTGGCTCTTGCTGCAAGGCCGTCGACGCAGCCTCTTCCACGGCTCGCGGCACGGCAACTGGCATGGACGATTCGGCTGCCTCGACTTCGTCTAAATCCAACCCGGCAATGATATCGTCAATGTCGTCCTCAGCATCAAGGCAGGCTTCAACCTCGAGATCTGTTTGCGTGCCCACGGTCGCTTGCACCTGTGTGCTGGCGTTCCTGACCCGAGACGACTGGATGACCACCTGTTTATGAACCACTTGTTGCACGCAGGTCTGTCCATCTACGGCCTCAGCTTGGATCTGATTCTCTACATCTACCAGCTTCATGAGCTTGTGCCATTCTTCAGACACAAACTGATGGCCGTACTGTGCTTCACTGGACACAAACTTGTGATCGAGCTGCGTGCGGCCATAGACATTCCGTGCCGTCCTGCCTGCATGCTGGCTTTGAGAGTGTGCCACATTCAACGCCCCCAATGAAGGCTCGGGCGTATGATGCAACACCAGTGTACGCAGCCAAGCCACACTCATGTGCCGCCATGCGCTGACAGTGATGCTGGTTCCAAGAAACCGCTTGGTCACGGCCTGGATGGTTCGGTAGACTTGGCCTGGCCGAAGCTGTTTTTCGAGCTGCATTGGCGCAAT
>NW_001865043.1:19875-21222 GCF_000002865.3 Monosiga brevicollis MX1
TGGTCTTGAGTGGCCTTAGGAAGGAAATCAAGAGCGGCCATGGTCGTGGAATGATACTACACGACTGGATTGATCGAACTGACATCGATCTGGAGGCGCTGGAGAGCGTGTTTGCGCAAGCTGAAGCTGATTTGGTCACCACGAAGCTGCAGAGTCAACATGATCTGAGCAACTACCGGCGCAAGATTGACCTGACAGTGTCGACGCTGCGGATGAGCAGCAGGTTTGTCGAGGAGGACACGGTCAAGAAGTTGGTGAGCAACCTGCCCACACAAGCGCGTGTCTACGTGGAGGACAAGATGGAAACCATGGATGACAGCAAGAAGAAGATGGTGACTTTTTGGACCATCCTCAAGAGGGCAGTGATGTGCATGCCAGATGTGCCCATGGAGCGCGAGGAAGCCTACTACGCCCAAGGAGGGCGCGGCCGCGGTGGCCGACAGAGGTACGCTGGGCAAGGCAATTATGGCCGTGGTCGTGGAAAACACGGTGTACGTCGTGGTGGATCCAATAGGAAGCATGAGCCGGAGGGCAAGGACTTGCACCGGTTCAACGGCAATTGTCACTACTGCAAGGGCTATGGCCACAAGAAAGCAGACTGTGAGGCTTGGCGGTCGGCCAAGCACAAGGAGCATGGATCCAAGGGCGGCAACAGCAGCAAGAACAGCCATGATCAGGCACATGCCTATACATCTGTTTTGCAGGGGCCTGAGGAGGCAAATTTTCATCTGCGTGCGGACCAAGGCATGGCTATCGTGGACTCGGGTGCCAGCAGCCACTTCCTCAACGATGAACGTTTGTTTGAGACCATGATGATCCATAAAGTGCCCATTGAATCGGGCGGGACCACGGTATTGTCCCAAGGTGTTGGCACTGCGCGCATGTTTGTTGATGGCGTGGATGGTTCGCGTGTGCAAGTGGTGCTGCGCGATGCCCTGTATGTGCCTAGTTTTAAGCGCAACTTGGTTTCTACCCGTCAGCTGGGTGAAGCCGGAACGGACGTCAAGATGCCGGATTACAAGACCATCGTCATGAAGCAGGGCGATGCCGTCTGGAAGGCAGAGTGCAATCGCAATGGGCTTGCTCTGTACTCGTTTACTTACACGCTGGTTCCCAACATGGCTTTTGATGCCATGGTGGAGATGCATCGTCGCCTGGGCCATCCGCCTGCAGATGCAATGCGTGCTATGCTGCGCAATGAGGATTTGGATATGCAGCAATTGTCGGGCAAGATTGCCGACTGCGAACAGTGCCATCTTTTCAAGGCCAAGATGGCGACCATTCCCAAGAAGGCCCACCCGAGGACGCCGCGCCGACCTGATTGTCTCGGACATGTTTGGGCCCATT
>NW_001865043.1:21272-22875 GCF_000002865.3 Monosiga brevicollis MX1
GTTTCGAACCAAGCTCAAGGAGCTTGGGATTTCATGGCGTGCCTCCCCGCCTCGCACGCCGCAGATGAATGGAGCGATTGAGAACGCGTTCCGTGAGATTCGTGACATGGTTGGCCTGCTCCTAGCCGACAGCAAGCTGCCCCAGGGCTATTGGGGCTTCGCCGCCAAGCACGCCGAGTACTTGATCAACATCAAGGTCAAGAGCGTGTACAACAACATGTCGGCCTATCAACTGCTGCATGGTAAAAACCCGCATGCGCTACTCGATTTGCACTCGTTTGGTGCAGATGCATACGTGTGTGACAAGGATCACCGCAGGTCAAAGTTTGGTCCAAAGGCCCGCAAAGGGGTCTACGTGGGATTTTCCCCTGCCAAATTGGCACACAAAGTCTACATGCTGGACACCAGGCGCATGATCGAGACGGTACACCTGAAGCTTTGCCCCCCTGCTCGTGATGAGGGGGAGAATGTGGATTTGCCATCACTCGCCTCGATGCAGACCTGGAAGCATGATGAAGATGACTCGCAAGACGAAGGACCGCAAGAAGATGATGAAGACACAAGCACAGATGTGCTGGAGGCAGATGACCAGGAGACTGACACTCCATTTGCCTCGCCAAATTCGAGTCCAGCAATGAGCGACGATGAAACCATGGTAGCCCCGCTTGTGAATGCTGAGGTTGGCTCACCCGCTGCACCATTGGCGTCAAATTCCCCAGGCATTGGTGGGCGAGTTGCCCAGCGACGCTCTGCCTTGGGTGGTCGCAACAAGGCAATTCAACCCAGCCTGAACGTCAACGAATTGGCCAGCAATGCCGACGTCAACGAATTGGCCAGCAATGCCGGACAAGCTCAGGCAAACCCGAGCTTCCAGAGTCATCGAGCTGAAGTATGCTACAGCACGACTGGTATGCCGCAGACAGTAGCGGAGGCCTTGGCTCGCCCAGATGCCGCAGCATGGCAGCGCGCTCTGGACGATGAGATTGCTTCGTTTCAGGAACATCAAGTCATGACTGGACTTGATCAGAAGCCCAACGCTGCATTGCTCGATCTGCGAGTGGTATTTGACATCAAGCAAGATGGCCGCTACAAGGCCAGGATCGTTGCCAAAGGTTTCAAGCAGCGCGAAGGCATCAATTACGATGAAACGTATTCGCCGACGGTAAACATGACGACCGTCCGCACATTGATGGCGCTTGCTACTTACCAGCATTATCATGTGCATCAGGTGGATGTCAAGACGGCGTTCTTGCACGCGCCACTTGATGAGGACATCTACATCCGAGTCCCTCGTGGTCTGGAGGCTGGACTCGGTGGCTGTGAGTATGCCAAGCTGAACAAGGCAGTGTATGGCCTGAAGCAGGCATCCCGTGCCTGGTATCTCGAACTTGATAAGTATTTGCGTGACATCATGCAATGTCGTCGACTGCGACAGGATGAATGCGTCTACGTCTACAAGGAGGACACGGACATTGTATGGGCTTTGGCCTATGTTGATGACATTTTGCTTGTCGGCAGCACAGAGCGTATCATCAACAATTTCAAGCGCAAGCTCAAGGGCAAATTCGAGACCAAGGACTTTGGCCAGATCAAGAACTTTCTC
>NW_001865043.1:23063-56847 GCF_000002865.3 Monosiga brevicollis MX1
AGCAGAGTCAATAGGACATGAACCAGGTATGATGCGTCATGCGATTTGTTTTACGCCGAGGAGGCAGCCATGAGCATGAAGGGGCGGGCGCTTGAGACGACTGCGAAAAAAAAAAAACGGAAGAGAAGTGCACAGTGTGATGAAGTCAACACTTTTCAAAGTCATGTGGAGAAGGTGGAAGTATAATACTTAATATGATGCACAACACAAACAATGGCTTACGAGTGGGATTTTTTTTTGCTCGAAAAGCGCGTTGGTTTTAACATAAACTCGACAGGAACAGACAACCTCACACACAATTAGACAACGGACTTTTACCACATGGTGACCGTTACATTGTCAGAACTTCCCCTTCACAACTTCCTCGTAAACATATACCATAGTCGGGTATTGGACAGAGCTACCTTTCTGCATAGTATTAGCCTCACCATTAGTACCCCCCTCGAAGGGCTCAAGGCGCGCTTTGGCTGCGTGGCCTACACAAAATGGCAGCCGGGCCCTTGGTCACATTTTTCGGCGCACGTCAAAACAAAGCTCACCTCGCATTCTTCGCCCCCTTCGCTGCTCACTGTGGAGTCCTCGTCCACTGGCGGCCGCCCTGTGACCTGCCAGCCCCATCATTAGCACCCCACTCAACGGCCAAAAAAAAACCAAGGCGCGCCTTGGCTCCTCGACCAACACCAAATGGCAGCCGGGCCCCTGGTCACAATTTTCGGCGCACGTCAAAACAAAGCACACGTCAACTGCTTCATGCGCTTTCGGTGCTCACCTTGTAGTCCGCGTCCACCTGGAACCATCCTGTGACACGCGAGCCCCACCATTAGTACCCCCCTCGAAACGGCTCAAACAAAGCAAATAGCGCCTCAACACCAAATGGCAGCCGGGCCCCTGGTCACAACTTTCAGCGCACGTCACAACAAAGCTCACCTGGCATTCTTCACACGCGTCCAGTGCTCACTGTGTAGTTCTCATCTACCGTCGACAGCCCTGTGACATGCCAGCCCCACCATGAGTACCCCCTCGAAACGGCCAAAACAAACAAAAGGTGTACTCCTCAGCCGACACGAAATGGCAGCCGGGCCTCTGGTCACAATTTTCGGCGCACGTCAAAACAAAGTTCACCTCACATTTGACGCTAACACACGCTATTTCGGTGGATGGACCGTTTTGCTCCAGATGTTAAGCAAAGCCCGCTCTGCTCGTTTGACTTCCTTTTCCGTTTGCATAGCTTTTAGGATATGATCTGTTTGTGGTCAATTCACAAAGCAAACAGAGGAAATTGAAACGGGAATGGTACAAAGTAAAATGCCACTTCCGGTCTACAGAACCGTACTTATATCTCGGTGGCAGGAACAATCACAATGTTCTACAGGCTTCCTTGAGGAGCGCCGTCAAGAATCATCAGACATCATCCTGGACTGGTATCTTCCAGAGTGTTCCAGCAGCTTCTGGACTTACGTCTATGCTTGTAGTCCAATAATAGCAATCGACAAGACAACCACAAGCGTCACGCATTTTCAATTTGTACGTGCAGCTTGAGCGGCGGCCGTTAGAGCGGTCACGCGGTCACAAAGGGTTTGTAGATCTTGGATATTGAACAATTGAGGATCCACACGCCAGCCGACGTTACAGAGAACAGCAGCAGCGCACCGCCAGCGTCTGACCTGCTCAGCATGAATCAAGCCTTGAACTGGCGCCACGTTGAAATTCGATGAGAACAAGACGATATAGACAATCACATTGCCTACAGGTTCGCACCATTTGAATCCGAAGTTTGATAGGAGCAAGGAGTACGGGTTGCGCGCAATAGCTCTTCAATCAGCTATGAAGCGGAGCAGATTCGTCGGTGAGCAAGCCTGACTCTGCAATCAGTACCAAAAAATAAAAAGCCCACCTCCAGCTTGATGGGACTCCTGCTAAGGAGCAGATCCAAGGACCGTGCACCCGTCTACCACAGCAGGCCATCAAATATCAATTGCCGGTGCAACAGAACAGCTCAAAAATACGGCATCGTGCTGACATGATCTCTCGTATCCGGGTCGGCACCGTGCCGCAGGAGTTGCTGGATACCCTTTCGGCTGGCAGGCAAGGCAGTGCAGGCTACATGGAGCGGCGTTTGGCCGTTCTATATTATCATCAACGTTTGGGAACATGAGAAATGAGTTCTTCGCGCACGGAAGATATAGCAGGAAACAAGATGAAATGCAGAGAGCACCGACGAAGAGTGGACAAAAACGGGAAAGAAAGAGGGATAGCGGGAAAGAAGATAGGAGCAAGAGGCCAAACGGACGCGCACAAGGGATAGAATGTAGAGGGGGGAGAGACGGCGCAAACAAGCCGAGCAGCGGGAGCAGAAGCAACGGCAGCCAGAGGAGAGGGAGGAGGGGATACTGTACTTGTACTGACGTCTTTCTTGGCGTTGGGATCAACACCGTGCTCTAACAGCATCTCCATTATGTTGGCATGACCCTGAAAGCACGCCCAATTCAATGGTGTCCAGCCACGCTGTGGGATGATGCATCGGCATGACGTACGGGTACTGCATCATCAGCATCATCATGTACAGGATAGGGGGGTTAAAAAGGGAGTAGAAGGTGCTGAACTAACGCTGTCCATGGATTTAGGATCAACACCCTGCTTCATCAGCAGCTCCACCACCTCGGCACGACAGTGAATGCACGCCCAGTGTAGTGGTGTCCAGCCACGCTGTGGGATGTTGCATTGGCATGACGTACAGGTAGACGGTATCATTGGTACAGGTTGGGTCAGCAAAAGGAGAGGCGAAGTTCCGTACTGACCTTGTCTTTGGCTTGAGTATCCAGCACCCTGCTTCATCAGCAGCTCCACCACCTTGGCACGACAGTGAATGCACGCCCAGTGTAGTAGTGTACAGCCATCCTGTGGGATGTTGCATTGGCATGACGTACAAGTACCGACGGTATCATTGGTACAGGTTGGGTCAGCAAAAGGAGAGGCGAAGTTCTGAACTGACCTTGTCCTTGGCTTGAGTATCAGCACCCTGCTTCATCAGCAGCTCCACCACCTCAGTATGGCCCTGAATGCACGCCCAGTGTAGTGGTGTCCAGCCACGCTGTGGGATGTTGCATTGGCATGACGTACAAGTACCGACGGTATCATTGGTACAGGTTGGGTCAGCAAAAGGAGAGGCGAAGTTCTGTACTGACCTTGTCTTTGGCTTGAGTATCAGCACCCTGCTTCATCAGCAGCTCCACCACCTTGGCACGACAGTGAATGCACGCCCAGTGTAGTAGTGTACAGCCATCCTGTGGGATGTTGCATTGGCATGACGTACAAGTACCGACGGTATCATTGGTACAGGTTGGGTCAGCAAAAGGAGAGGCGAAGTTCTGTACTGACCTTGTCTTTGGCTTGAGTATCAGCACCCTGCTTCATCAGCAGCTCCACCACCTCGGCACGACAGTGAATGCACGCCCAGTGCAGTGGTGTCCAGCCACGCTGTGGGATGATGCGTCGGCAAGACGTACAGGTATTGCATCATCAGCATCGCCATGTACAGGATAGGGGGGTCAAAGAGGGAGTAGAAGGTGCTGAACTGACCTTGTCCTTGGCTTTAGTATCAGCACCGTGCTTCATCAGCAGCTCCACCACCTCAGTATGGCCCTGAATGCACGCCCGGTGCAGTGGTGTATAGCCATACTGTGGGATGTTGCATTGGCATGACGTACAAGTACCGACGGTATCATTGGTACAGGATGGGTCAGCAAAGCGAGAGTGGAAGTTCCGTACTGACCTTGTCTTTGGCTTCAGTATCCACACCGTGCTTCAACAGCATCTCCGCCACCTCGATATGACCCTCAATACACGCCCAGTGCAGTGGTGTATCGCCATCCTGTCGGATGATGCATCGTCATGTCGTACAGGTAAGCATCATCATCAGCATCATCATGTGGTACATGCACCATCATAGGGGGGTGATATTCTGCACTGACGTTGGCCTTGACGTTTGTATCAGAACCGTACTTCATCAGCATCTCCACCACCTCGACATGACCTTTGTTGCAGGCGTAGTGCAGTGGTGTATGGCCATCCTGTGATATGATGCATCGGCAAGACGTATAGGTTTCAGCATCATGTACAGCATAGGGAGGTAAAAGAGAGAGTGGGAGGTACTGTACTGACTGACCCTGTCCTTGGTTTCAGTATCAACACTGTGTTTCAACAGCATCTCCACCACCTCGACATGACCTCTGTTGCAGGCATAGTGTAGTGGTGTATGGCCATGCTGCGGGGATGACGTCCAGGTAAGCATCATCATCGTGTACACAGCATTCAGTGACACATTCAAAGTGTAGCTACACAACATCATACCAAGCAGCATACGTACCACATCAACTTTGCATTTGGCAGCATCTGGAATACGTTGATGGTTCCAACTGTTCAACAGCTGCAGCGCCTCTTGTGGATCTGATGAATTGCACGCCTTGTACAGCTGCTCTCCAACATCACTCATGATGATCTCTCTCTCTCTCTCTCTCTCTCTTTCTCTCTCTCTCTCTCTCTCTCTCTCTCAAAACATTCGCTTTTTGCTTCTACATGTACTTTATCCATCACCAATCTCATGAGCCTCCAACTCGTCTGACTATCCCAATGTCGTTAAAACCGGCGACCGGTCAGCGCGCCTTGCTCCACCCTACCTTTATGCGCCAAACAACTCACCTCTGACCAACTGCTCTTGGTAACAGTTGCGAAGACAGGTGTAGTTGGTTGCCGAAGCGCACGCTGTTGACAGTGAGGCGAGGTCAGTAACCTTACTAAAAAGGGCGGGGAGGCAGCGAAGCTTTTAACCAAAAACGCTCTAGCGTCGCAACAAAGTCTCCAACCAAGAGAGTCCCGTACCAAACAAAAGCGATCAAGCACCACACACAAAGCAAGACACGTCAGACAGCCCTCTGATGCCGATATCCGTACGAATGCCGAAGAGGTGATAAAGAAGGGGCAAAGCAGAAGAGGAGGCTGAAAAATGCAACTCATGCTATAAAATGTTCAACCTGTATTTTTGTTTCTTGTTGTTGAGATGTCTAAAAATAGTCAAAACTGACGAAAAAACTTCAAAACACATTTATGTGTAATACCTCTACGGCAGCCGGTTAGCAGTCCCTTATAATCCGTCCGTCATGGCAGCCAGAAGATGTTCCAAGCTCGTTGGCTACCCGGTTTCACATCTCCAGCCATGTCAAACTCATCTCCCGGCCCGCATGTGCATTTTTGACGGCGAGCGGGCCGACAAAATATTTCTTTGCAGCGCATATCCAAAGGGAAAATGTAGTGAATATTCATGAGCTCTTCATGTTGCTACAATCGATCGCAACTGTAAGAAAGTCTTTGACCTTTTTGGCAGTTGGCAAGCCCGAGCGGCGAGGCACAGATCATTGTCAATCAATACTGTGAGGTGCGGCCCTATGAGCGCAAAACAACTGGTCGCAGCGCGGGGGAGTCTCACATGCCTTGTCCGCTCCCCTCATTGGCCTCGTGCTCGCTCTTGTACGACCTTATCCTCTTCGCTGAACGCGTCCTCGAATATCGGTGTTCAGCGGCACGGCACGAGCAGCCAAGACAGTCTGGACCGCCATTTCCGCCATGAGGACGTCGAGCCGCAAGCCAGCGCGAGCACAAAAAGACAAAAAGAAGCACAGGACGCACGATCACCGTGAGCATGTCTCGCGTTCGCTCCGCAGCCTTTCCTGGAATGTGCAACTGGCTGGCAAGCGCGACAGACCGATTACGTGGCTTCTTTGCCGCTCAAAACAGCAGCCGCCCTAACTCCGAGATCTAAAGGCTTTCGATCCGGGCTGTCTTGGCCAACGCTGCAATGATCGTTCGAGCTGCGCCTTGACGCCAGTGGCTTGGAAAGCGTAGCACAGTTAGAGGGCTGATCCTTGCCCGCGAGCTTTTCTACGGCGCTCTTCAGCCCAAGCTTGTGTCTTACGCGCAGCTGACGAAACAGTCTGATGCCCGACTTGCGGCACCACGACTGGCGCGGACACCGCTACCTCCACCACGTCAACACACAGCTCGTCGATGATGTTGTCAATGCCATCGTCAGCACCAAGTTGCGTGCCCACAGTCTCCTGCACCTGTGTGCTGTGGCTTAAATATGACTGTTGTTTGAATCGAAGATGAGCCGTCGTTTTCTCAAGGCCAAGATCCATTGTTTGACTCGATTAAGGCGAACAAATTCAGAATAAATTCAAAACAAAGTCAGATCAAACAGACTGTGGCCGTCAACAGAATGATCAACAAGCACTGCATCGTTCGGTATTGGACTCCAAGCATAGACGTATGTCCAGGAGCTGCTGGAACATACTGGGAGATACCAGTCCTGCTATCGTGCTCAACCACTGCAGGATGATGTTTGATTTTCCTTGACGGCGCTCGTCAAGGAAGCCTGTGGAACATTGTGATTGTTCCTGCCACCAAGATTCAAGTACGGTCCGGTGGCATGACAAATTCGCGGTTGACAAAATGATCCCTCAACGAGCAGCCCCCGGAATGATCACTGGCAAATTCCTCTCGAGGGCGGTCGATGCTTGTAGTCAAATTAACACACTCCGCTTGTAGCCGAAACCCAGAACTTTATCAAAGAGCTAGCAATACCTTGCAGCAGTTCAACAAGAGCTGCAACCTCCGCTCGTGGTGAGTTGGCATGTGCCCAATGATCGAACAGAGGCAGGTATCATTGATGTGTCGAGTTGAGAGTTTGAACAAAAGTTCAGGTAACCGCCCACGCTGGTGATACTACCAAGGCCGTTCACGTTGGTCAGGGCGTCGTTGTCCTGCAACAGCCGGAGAACCAACACATCACATCAGATGCTCACAAACACACCCCATGGCACCGATCCGCTGGCCTTCTCATCCACACAAGCCACACCGTGTATTGGACTACAAGCATAGACGTATGTCCAGAAGCTGCTGGAACACTCTGGAAGATACCAGTCCAGGATGATGTCTGATGATCCTTGACAGCGCTCGTCAAGGAAGCCTGTAGAACATTGTGATTGTTCCTGCCACCGAGATATAAGTACGGTTCTGTAGACCGGAAGTGGCATTTTACTTTGTACCTTTCCCGTTTCAATTTCCTCTGTTTGCCTTGTGAATTGACCACAAACAGATCATATCCTAAAACCGTGACGCAAGAGTTGGTCGACAACCGTTCGGCTGGTAGAGAAGGCAGTGCAGGCTGCATGGAGCGGCGTTTGACCGTCCTATATAGTAACCAATGTTTGGAAACATGGGGCGTGTTTGCATTTTTTTTTTTAAAGAGGGGGCGTGGGTGGGTGATAGTGAGCGTCAAAAAGCTGAAGAAACAACACGGAAAGCCGCTCGAACGTGCGAGGGAGGCAGGGGCGCTATGGCAAGGGAAGGTAGTGCGCCGATTGAGGTCACAACATCAGAAAAGGAAAGCGGGTGGAAGATACAGCGGAACAAGCAGAAAAGGAACAAGCGCAAGAACGGAGTGCACACAGTGGGCAGGGTGTAGAGGAGAGAAGAATGGAGCAAAGGCGACGTGCACGGGAACAGCAGCAGCAGCCAGAGGGGGGGTGGAGTGGATGAGAAAGGTACTGACGTTGTTCTTGGCTTTAGCTTCAGCATCGTTCTTCAACAGCATCTTCACCACCTTGACCCTTAAGTCACAACATCAAGCAAAGGGGGAGCGGGCGGAAAATACAGCAGTACAAAGCAGGGGGGCATGGTGCACCGACAACGTGCGAGCGCAAACCGGATGAAGAAGAGGGATAGCGGGAAAGAAGAAAAGGAGCAAGAGACAGAACAGACGGGCACGGGTGCGCAGGGGGTGTAGAGGAGAGAGAGAGATGGGGCAAAGGCAACGAGCAGCGAGGAGCAGGAGCAGCAGCCAGAAGGGGCGAAGAGGGAGGCACTGTACTGACGTTGTCTGTGGCTGCAGTATCAACACCGTGCTTCAACAGCAGCTCCACCACCTTGACATCACCCCTAATGCAGGCCTCGTGCAGCGGTGTTTGGTCATCCTGTGGGATGATGCATCAGCATGACGTTCAGGTCCAGCGTCTTCATCAGCATCAACATGTGGTACAGATGCACGATCAGGGAGGTACTGTACTAACGTCGTTCTTGGCCTTAGTATCAGCACCGTGCTTCAACAGCATCTCCACCACCTTGACATGACCGTTACCGCAGGCCCTGTGTAGTGGTGTCCAGCCATCCTGTGGGATGATGCATTTATGCAGTCAACGTCCCAAGTTATACCATAACGTCTCATTCAGATTAAAAGTGTAACCAAGTTTACACAACAGCATGTCAAACAGCATACGTACATAACATTTGTGTTGGGCAGCATCTCGAATTCGTTGGTGGTCCCAACTGGTCAACAGCTGCAGCGCCTCTTGTGGATCTGATGAACGACACGCAAAGTACAGCTGAAATCGATCATCACTCATGGTAACTGTATGTCTCCAGCACGATCCGCTTCAAACCCGCTTTCTTGCCTCTAGCCACCACCAAGCTCATGAGCCCCCTCCATCGGACTGGGATTCGACATGCGCGCGCCGTTTCCAAAACGGCAGCCGGTCAGCGGGCTCTGAGCTCTTCTCTGCCTGGTGCGTCAAGAGACTCACCTCAAGCCAATACTTTTGGGTGGCAGTTGCGAGGGCAGGTGTACTTGCTTGCCCAAGCACACGCTTTTGACTGTGAAGTGAGAAGCCTCACCACGGGAAAGAAAAGGGGGGCGGGGGCAGCTCTCAACCCACGTTCTGGCGTCGCCACAAGGCTTCGACCAGGAGAGTCCCGTACCAAGCACAAGCGATCAGTCACCATACAGAGCAAGAGATCAAGCGGCCGCCGATGCCGACGTCGAGACCGATGCCCAAGAGGGGAAAGACGAAAAAAGCTTAAAAGCAAAAAAAGGAAACACTTGCAAGCGAATGGCAGACAAAGGAAAAAATGCAAAAATCACATGTCAAACCTTTTTGTTTTTGTTTTCTGTGCGAGGACAAGATGAGACGGATGTTTCCCGTTTTAACGATGAATTCACGACAACCCATGGCGACTCTTCAGTGTGATTGGCGATCCCTCTGTCTGAGGGCTGAGTTCTCGCTGGCCATGTCAGCGTCCGCACACCTCGGGCGATGACTCCAGCCCAACGGACGCTGCGCGCAGTGTCTTGGCGTAATGGATTCAGTTTTCCAGCGGCTGAGCTGCTTCAATTCGGCGATGCTACGGCCCACGGCCCTCATCTCTGTCGCTGCGTCGTGGCACACCGATCCCGGCCTCATCCTTGCGTGGTCAATGTTTGTGCAGTGCTCCTTAAGGGCTAGATCAAGCTCCTCAGTGAACCCTTTGTACGTGATTCCGTTGAAGGCTTTGTCCTTGCCCGCCTTCGTTGCCTTCTGAATCAGCCGTGCGAGCCACGTTGCTGGCAGAAAGATGCCCTTGTCGTCTTGGGTGGATCTGCCACGACGAATCGCTCCTGCTTGATCCTCGCCGTCTTGGGGAACTGCTGGTAGCTGCCTGGCCTGGCTTGACTTTGACACTTGTCGGTCGTGCGTAACCCGAGGAGAGTGAGGCCGTCTCGCGTTGACGTACATGGCCATCAGCGCCACCATGAACGCCTCTGACCGGTTGACTGTTTTGCTGCCCTCGATGATTAGCCCGAAGTGGCGGAGTCTCAGGGGCGAGCCTGCTTCAGTTCATGGCAACTGGCATCCAAAGGGAACAAACAGCGACTCATTAACTCTTCTCGGCGCTACAAATGACCGTCTTGGCTGCCCAAATGGTGGCATTGATCACCGAGTCTGCAGGACGCTTCCGAGGGAGAGGATCTGATAGCCACAGTGACATGATGATCATATTCAAGTGTTGTGATACATCAAGGCTCTATGGTGTCCATGTGAACACGTGTAAGCCGCATTCCATGGGTGTTGTCTTGGAATGTCTTGGTTCTCTGTGCGTGTGATAACCCCTTTCCCCTCCCGGTGTCATCCGCCAGCTTTGAGACATGGGAATATGATTTTCGTCCAATACCTTGAATTTCAAAAGAAAATCAACGATTATTTCGGACATGACATAAGCGCACGATGCAGAAACAGCAAATCCATCGTCATCACCTTGTGTCTCAACCTTCAAGCAAAGGTCAGAAAGACGAAAATCATTTTGATGATGTTTCATGTTCAAGATGCTCAGGCGCTTGAGTTCATGGTTGGGGATAGCACGCCAAAATCCTATTCAAGTCGTTGTGCGCACGTGACTCAAAGACATTAGGACTCTGACGCCAACCAATGCTGAAGAGAATTGCCATCAAAGTCTTGCGTCGCCTTTTGAGCTCGGCCAGAACGAGGGCTTGCACTGTAATGATTTTTTCGCGATCAATGCATGCGAGGCGATAAGCGTCATTCATCACTCATCAAGTAAGAATGATTAGGAACAATCATACCTGATCGATCTGGGCTGCGGTATGATTCGGGCCGACGGCTGGCACGTAGCATCTTAATTACCACCTAATACCAAGTGACACACAGTTCACTTGCACATGAGGAGTCAGCGTACCTGGGCACCCAGCGGGCAGGCAGGCAGGCATGCGAAGAGACAGAGAGACAGATACACTGGCAGAAGCAAGCAGACAGAGACAGAGACAGAGACAGAGACAGAGACAGAGACAGAGACAGAGACAGAGACAGAGACAGAGACAGAGACAGAGACAGAGACAGAGACAGAGACAGAGACAGAGACAGAGACAGAGACAGAGACAGAGACAGAGACAGAGACAGAGACAGAGACAGAGACAGAGACAGTCAGACAGTCAGACCGAGACAGAGACAGAGACAGAGACAGACGCACAGCCAAACAGGCCAGGCAGGCAGGCAGGTAGGTAAATAGCCAAATAGCCAGACACCCAGCCAGACAGATGGGTGACTGGCCCGAACATCTGTGAGAAAATCTTGAACCAACGTTTCTTAGTCTCTCGTCGTATCCGAAATAATTAAGGCAAAGATCGAGTGGGCTAGCATTTGTCTAGAACCACAGCGGGCGCCATCAGCGAACAATAAAATCACATGAACAAGTGAAGCAAGATGAGAGGCAGGCGTTGTGAAGCAGCATTGACGTGAAGTACTAAGCATGTTGCCATCAATCCAAAATGTGAAGACGAAGGCAAATTCTATGATCAACCAACCGTGTCAACTGCATCAACGTCTGCCCCATGTGTCACCAATACATCAGTGACGTTGGCAAATTTCGAAGCCAAGTGAAGCGCCGTCTTGCCGTTCTGTAACATACACCAAAGCACATTAATCGGTGATCTTCAAATATGTCCAAGTCAAACTGAAATTTCTCTGACAGCACGCACAAGGTGAAATCAACTCGCAAAGCTTGACCTGATCTCGGGCTTCAAGCTCGACATCGAGTCCAGCCAGCAGTTCCACCACCGTCACTTGTCCGTATTCGCACGCAAGGTGAAGAGGCCTGAGGCCATTCTGTAAAGTTTGTGATGCCAGATTGCAGTGAGTGTACGGTTGACACAACACAAAAGAGCTCAGGCGGCCGTTGCACGACTGACGTAGGCCTGCGCTTCAGGGTCGACACGATGCTGCAGCAACACATTTACAATTTCCAAATGGCCGCTTCGGCATGCAAGGTGCAGCGGTGTCGTGTGATCCTATGGTTTCGTAGCCAACGATGACTATAAGGCCGATGCTACCCAAAACCACACGGCTCGTGTCCAAGCGCAACCGAATAAAGAAATAACAGGGTACCAACGTGGGTCTGCGCGCCAGGGTCCACGCCATGTTGCAACAACACGTTCACAATCTCCAGATGACCGCCTCGGCACGCAAGATGCAGCGGTGCTGTGTGATCCTGTGGTTTCATCGACCCATGATGACAACAACTACCAAGACCACACGGGTTGGGCATGCACAAATAAGGTACCAACGTGGGTCCGCGCTTCAGGGTCAACGCCATGCTGTAACAGCGCATTCACAATCATCAAATTATTGTTTATGCACGCAAGGTGCAGCGGTGCTGTGCCGTCCTATGAATCAGGAGTGCCGGTATGAAGTGAGCTCAAATCAAACGCAATTCGTCCCCAATGAGGTGAGAAACAACGAGGTACCGACGTGGGTCGGAGTTCCAGGGTCAACGCCATGCTGCAATAGCGCATCCACAATCGCGATATGACCGCCTTGACACGCGAGGTGCAGCGGTGCTATGCGATCCTATTGATTCGTTGCGTTGGTGCACATTTCAATCCAAAACAACACCATTCAATCGTAGAGCATCTGCAAGGTACCAACGTGTGTCTGCGCTTTGAGGTCGACGCCATGCTGCAACAACGCATTCACAATCTCCAAATGACCGCGTAGGCATGCGAGATGGAGCGGTGTTGTGTCATTCTATGGGTTTGTAGTGTAGACACGGATTGAGCTCAAGTTAATCTGTGACAACATAGCTCATCAGTAAAGATGTAGCATGGTACCGACGTGGGTCCGAGCGTCAGCGTCAGCACCGTGCTGCAGTAGCGCATTCAGAACAGCCACATGCCCGTTGTGGCATGCAGAGTGCACAGGCGCTCCCGCTTCCTGTGCGTCAGCATGCCGTGACGCTTCATAAGGCGGTAAACAATTTCCAATCGATGTTGCGATGTCTGATGGTACAAGAACAGACGTACCTCAGTAGTTCTGAAAGCCGCGGCAGATCGAATGCGTTGTTCGTCGTCCCAACTGTGCATCAGCCGCAGCGCCTCTTGTGGATCCAATGAACAACACGCCTTGAGCAGCTGCTCTCCGTCCGAAGCCATGGTGGATCATCAGTCTTGCCCCTCTAGGAAGAAGGCCCAGTCAGATTTATTCAGCTTAACAAGCAAGACGCGACGCGTCATGACGAACAGGCCAAGAGTGACGATCCGTTTACATTCCAAAGCAGCAGCATCCACTACCTTTCGCCTGAATCTAGTTTACCACACGATCTAGCGATGTGGAAGGCTGCAAGCCAGAGCCAGAGCTCCAACCAGGCGAAAGCCGGATCGTTGCGATCGCACGATGGATCGTTGGATCGCAAAAAAAGAAGAAAAAAAAAGATGACATCCTCTTGCTCACAAGCCTTTTGCTAATCAACCAAAGTTTTTTTCGAAGCGATTTTTCACATTGCGACACTTGATGCGAGCAAGCAGGCACACACCTAAAGGACGCTCGCGAACCATGGTGATTGCGGCTCGTATGTCTGCTGTCCATGACTGGTAAAGGCCTCTGATCCCCAAATCCCTCATGCAGCTACCGCTACACGGATTATCATCTCAAATTTCCATTGTTTTGATTGATACCCTTGATCAGTGCTGTGACACAAATATTCATCCCTTGTCGTAGCAAGGTAGCATCAGTTATTTCGGAAGACGCGGGTGCTTGGAATAGGATTGCCTGGTAACATGTCCTTGTAGCAAAACGGGCTGACGACTGAGTAACCTCAGTTCCGTGGGTATGACAGTTGTAATTGGTGCAAGCTGCAACTTGAATGTGACGGAGGCTGACATTGTGTTTGAAGGCTTGGGCACCTGCCAGTCCATTAGATAGCCTGTCGTGTATTTCGGTTCTAAGCCAGGCGTGAATTTATCTTTGTGATCTTGTGGCCCGTGCCTTTGCCTCACTCAGTGGAATCGAGGGCCTTGTGATCATCTGCCTCGTGTGCTGTGAATGTGTGAAAATCAGACTGCTTCCCCCGTCCGGCCAAGGAATGTCTGCTTCCACTTTGCAGAAAATCCTGCCCAACGGGCCAATTTCATCCAAAAACCACTCAAAAAAAGACTCGATTAAGACATTTCGGCTTTGTTGCTGGACCCATCCTGGAAACTGCTGTCTTGTGCTTGCATAGCAGCTAGAAGGTGGGTTCGCAAGTGATCAGCCAGGCGTGCTGCTCCAGCACGCCCACCCATCAGATTGACGGCACCTGGACCAAGTTGAAGTGCTGCAGACTCGCCCATCACATAGACCTAGGCGTGAAACAAAGTTTGCATGGTCACCGCATGTCAGCAAGAAATATGTCAAACCAAAAGATGAGCCACAGAAAAGACGCCACCCGGTTCCTCTCACCGGTACATCGGCGCGCCACTGAAGACGTGCCGTGAGTTTGGGGAGACCCGAAGTTGGGCAAAGTTCAATCGGCCAGTGGGTTTGCAGTTGGGACAACAACGGGTGGCGCTCGGCGTGCACCACTGTGCCTGTAGCCAGGATGATGAGGTCCGCCTCGAGCTCCTCGCCATCGGCAAAATACAGGGTCGGTCGCCCCGTTTCGAGTTCAAGACATGCAATATCGGTTTCCTCTAAAACTTGACAAGTACCCTCGTTCACAAAAGCTTGTATACGAGCCCACACCTCCGGAGAAATGCTGCCACCACCCTTGACGCGGCGCAGCATGCGAATCCGTTGCTCGTCATCGAGGGACCAGAAACCGGCAAGATGTTTATTGCGACGATTCGACATCCATTCGAGATCGAGATCAAACTGCTTGATGTTGACTTCTCGTCGAGCAATAAACGTCACACGTGCGGCACCTAATGCGGAAAAGGCATAGTTGGGGTCAAGGAAACGTGGGCTATCCACAGGAACACTAGGTTGTCAAGCGTCTTGGTCACCAGGCGAGGCGGCAAGGAGGTTGAGACCGTACCTTCAGACAATGCGCGCGCAACCAAATGTCCACCGGTCAGACCCGCGCCAACAATCACAACGTGGGCGTCTGTTGGTACATCCCAATTGGCAGCTGTCATGATGTCGGAGGCGTGTATCAGCTGTGATGGAGGGGCCCGACCATAGAAATCCTGAGCCCAGGGCGGGATGTTTTTCACATCTAAGCTTCCCAATGCAAGAACCACGTGTTCAGCGTCGACGGTTCGGCCGTCGGCCGTAGTAACACGACAACGAGGCGAGCCGTCGTCAGTCGGCGGTGCTGGCTCTAGCTTGGTGACAAGCCCCTCTGTAACAGCATCCTCGAGGTGATAGCGCTGGATAATAGTGCGGCTGAATCGCTCAAAAACCTTGATCGACCCAAGGAAGAAGGGGGGATGGGGGGGGTGTTAATTCATTTGTTTGCTTTTCACGACAGGGTACAACGACGACACGACAGGGTACGACGACGACACGACAGGGTACGACGACAATGGCAGCAGTGGTCTGAGCAGGCGTACCGGGGTCGATGGTACTTCAAAGGGACCGTTGTAAATTTGCGTGCGATCCAGTGAAATAAGGGAGAACTCGTGCCGAATGTGATGGTCTTCCACAAAGAGCCGCATGCTGAGATGCGTGAATCCAACAAGGTTAAGTGGGCGTGTGATTGCAAGCCTGGCTGGCTCGTCGAGCGTGCCGAAGCGGGCATACCTGTGCTGGTCGACAGGATCGGCGTGCGCGTTGGAGGCCGAGCGCAGCTGTGGGATGCGCAGTGCTGCAAACTGCCGCCGCCAACGCTCGATCCAGCATCCGTGGGGATCGATTATCTAAAACAAAAATTTCAAAAAAAAAAAAAAAAAAGGCAGCAGCCGAAGCAAATATCAGACGCCAACGAGCGCGTCGGGGAACGGTAGCTTTTTGTAGACACGCATCATACGCGCATGTGCTGCAACCATTGCCTGTGATCGAGGCCAGAGGCACGAGCTTTGTTGATAGCTGCAGGGAGAAGCAAACACGGTAAGCTCTGCAAGCAAACGACAACTGGAAAAGGAGATACGCTCGCTTGCGCGCAGGCGTTGGCTCGTACCGTTGCGGATGGCTGTCTTGGACAGAAAGTATCTATGAGCAATGGGAGCAAATAAGGTCACCAGCAAGACGGCAAGAGTGAGAGATGGCAAGGGTGTCCTTGCATCCTGTTTGTTGCTGTCGATTGATGGGTGTTACCGGAACCCAACCTGGCAGGCGGAAACTTGGGATGGATGGGAATGACGCGGCCGCGCTGCGTGTCGTGCTTGAACAGGCCCTCATTCCACGGGGACTCCTGCAAGATGCCGGCTGAGGTTGAGCACCCAATGTGATGATTGGCAAAGAGACGCCCAGCATGGCAATACCTCGGCAGCTTCTTGAACGGTCTCCAATATCTTGGCCACCAAGCAGAGCGAATGCTGGCCAGCGCCCACGATGCAAAGCGGCACGGCCACGTGCTCCGGTTCGGAGCATTCTTGCTCCGAGGTGTGGGTCGACTCAAGGCTGACGTTGCCAGCAATGGCGCTCACAGCGGCTTGCTCGCCCAGAGCCACACCCAGCCCTCCATCTTGTCCACCCCCCGCCGGGCCAACCTGCGCCCGCACCTCCACTTCCTCCGCCAGCTGCGCCATTGCCCGTCCAGCCTCAACCGCAAGTCCCAACGTGCAAAGTGCCCCCGACCATGAAACTTCTGACATTTTCCTCTTGCTTGCTTACACACACACTTTCTCTTTCTCGCTCTGCTGACTCGTTTCTCTCTCTCTCTCGTGCGCGTAACGAAAACGGCAGCGCGGGTGCCTCTGGAGATTGCGAGGCAGCACAAGACACGGAGGATACTGGGTGTGTTGGATTGCTACGCGCTGCTGTGCTGCAGGGGATTGGGCCGTAGGCAATACTGGCACCATGTCGTCGTCTTGCTCTGAGTTGCGAGAGCGCTTCCGCGACTGCCTAGCGCAGAGCGACTGCATGACCAAGGTGAGACCATGGCTGCGGGACAGTCGGTGGTGACTTCAAGGACCGAAGAATAGCAACGATCAACTCTTTCAACTCGTCGCACTGCACACTCACGGCGTTGACGCAAACATTGTCCTGTAGATGGGCAAGTCGGGGAACGAGTGCGCGCAGTGGGAGGCCGAGGGTGTTCCGGATGACTGTCGTCGCGTGCAACAGCTTTTTTTTGAATGCAAGCGCGGCATGGTACGTGCTTGCTTGGAACTCACACTCAACTGTGCGGGCAGCAACCTGCTTGCCTGAAGGATTGGGCTCATCTCAGAATCGCCGCGTCTAGCTGGACCAGCGCACCCGGTTTCGCGGCAACAAGGCGGCGTGATTGAACAGCCTCCAGCATGATCAAGGCCTGCCTTCTCTCTCTCTCTCTCTCTTTATTTTTTTTTTTTTTGGTTACCATCCCGAATTCTAGCCACGAAGCGGCACATGTCGCCCCAACAACTCTTTCCTGGTCGCACAGTTGGACAATTCACAGTACCATGCTACGCCGTCAACGTCTGAGCCCATCTTCCTTCATGTGTTTGCATGCTCTGCTCATTGCTCGTTCATGACGCCAAGAAGATGGTTGAAATCGATATCCTTGTATTTATTGATGCCTGCATCCAAGTCAACCAGCTACTCTAGGGTCCGTGCTTGCCACCTCATGCGCATGGCTTAGCGGTGGCTGTCTTGGGGCTTGAAGCTACGTGTAGCCGCACGGCTCCTCCGCACCCGTTTGGCTTGCGGCTGGCCTTTTCCGCACCACAAGACGGTATGATGAGCACATATGCCATGCCATCACTTCCCGCAGCAGATTGGGTCCCTCGTACCTGTTGCAATTGGGTTCGAGGCCGCCGATGCCACGCGCCTTGCCCCTCGAAATCCTGCGCCAGATGTTGCATACGACCATGAGCAGTCGTGCCTGTACCTCGTGTCGTTTGACAAAACAAGGGCGACGGGCATACCGGCATGGTGTACCCCACCACTACCACCAGTCCGCAAAGCTAGAATCTGATTGATCTCGCGTTTAATCTGTGGCGACACGCCAGGCTTGAGATCAACCAACATCAAAGACAGATGACTCCAGTGGTTAAAAAATAAAATAAAATAAAAATCAAGTTTCGGCAGGCGTGTGCTGCTGCTTGGCATGAGACTCACGGCCCGGTTGGTCACGCCCCAGTCCAAGTACCTGTCAACAGCACCCGACATGATTTGGTGGCGTTCAAGGTACGGGTGAGGGCACATCGGTTCGAGAATCGAGCTTGAGCGAGATGGCAAGCCTCCCGGAATCTGCGTGTCAAACTTACACGTCGCAAATGTTGGGTCTGCACTGCAAAAGCTGAACAAAAGCCGAAATGGCGATTGCATCCAGCTGATTCTCGCCCAAATTGATGGAGACCAAGGATGTGTTTTGACTTAGTCCGGCAAAGAGTGCCAGCGCTCCTGTCGTGGTTCCGCGGGTCGCAGACCAAAACAGGACAGGCGAGGATCCAGAGCATATGAGAACTAGTCGATACAAGTACCACAAAAAAAGCTTCATGGCTTTTGCGCCATCGAGCTCGCGGCCACGCACCAGCGGTGGTCAGCCAGCAGTCGGGCAGCAAAAGGTGGCGGACAAACGAGTTGATCGCCAGTGCTTCGCCCAGCATTTGGTAGCCAGGATCCGTGATGTTTAGGCATGAAAAGTGGACCTCTGTCAACTGTTAAAAGCAACACATGCGCCGTCTATGAGTCTCAGCCGTGGTCGCACGCTTGTTTGCCCACCATGCGCCTGGGGTGACTCACCGTCGGATCACCCACACGTCGTAGGCCGCGCTCAGCTCCACGGGTCAAGCGCTGGCACACCTCCAGAACAGCAGATGGGATTGGCACAGCCCGTGGACTCGACCGTCGCCCCAGGCTTGCATCCTCCCCAAGCTCCTGTGACACATCCCCTACCTCGCCCTTGAGGCACCGCCCCCGCCGACTTTGACCTTCTCGCATCGCACACACGCTCTGAATTTTCACACACACACACACACACGAATTGCGCGCTGACAATTCCTGACGTGCTGACAATGGAAAGTTGGATTCGACGAACAACTACTGTTGTATTTTACTGTTGCCCTGTCAACCAGAGAGCGAAAAAATAACTTCCCCACCAGCACTCGCTCGTTCGGCTGCGCTGCGCTGAACGGGGTTGCTTGCCCCTTCCTTGCCTGGCACACAGCTGCGCTGGTGGTATCAAGTCAATCACGGACAAAATAGCTTGAAGCAGTGACCTGTGAATCATGTCCAGCAAGAAAAACAAGCGGTGTGCCTCCTTGATCTAATCTTCGGTGCCTTTCTGTTCCCGACTGGTCAGACTTGGACCTTCGCTCACCTGGATGTCCCACAGGCCAAAGTCGTCTAGCGTGGCGCCCGACTCATCGAGCGATCGCAAAACTAGCGTCTTTCCCATATTTTCACACGCTGACATTCAGCAAGAGCGTTTCAACGTACGCTTCCCTGCCGGTCTCGAGCCCTTGGAGCGCTGATCTCGTCACGGTATCTTAGCCTCACGCCCTTGGTACCCCCTCCCCTTCAGGATCTTCAAGCCAAAGGCAAGGACAAAGGCACCTGGCCGTTTGTTGACAGCGAAGGCGACAACATCCTCCCACCCACGCTCTTGCCGGTCCGGCCCGCCTGCTCCAGCCGGATCTCCCACCCTTGTGCTAAGATGCTCACTTGGCGCAACTCGTTCCCTACCCGCAGCGTGTTCATGAAAAAAAGCGAGTCGCTGAGCTGGTTGCAACCCCTGATACCAATGCTCATTTGTGCATTGTCGCCTCGCGGCGCTTTGAACCGGTTGAGCGTGAGGTCAACTTGAGCTCGGACGAGCGCGTCTATCTGAAGAAGCGCAAGCTCAAAGTTGCGCCCAAGCTAGAGGTTTGGCCGCGCGCCCCCCTCCTCGCATTTACATCGCCCTCTTCCCCCTCTGTGGCAACTACCTCGACTCATTAGCACTGTCACCCACTACCAGGAGCCATGGGTTGACCTGGTCAAATGCAATGCCCACCTCCTTGAGAGTGGCCTCATGACTCAGCTCTTACAGATATTTTCCGTTCTGCAGCGGCCTCCCTCCGATTCCAGTATGTTATCTGCGAAGCACGAGCACGAGCATGGCACAAGGTGCTGTAGTCGTGGCTTGCCCCCTCACTCAATGTTGGTGCTCAAATTGCCAGCTTGTCACCATGAGCGACCTTGGCAACTCATCTACCCTCATATCGGCGGGAACAAGTTCGAGGTCAACACTGGAAGCAAATATGTCGTTCGCCTCTACGTTATGGTTAGTCCCTTGAACACACCCTGTTCTCCAAAGACCATCGCTGCAGCAGCTAGGGCGTCCGCCCCCTAGTGCTTTGCAACCCTAACCCCATCGCAATGTCGACTGTGCACAGGGAGCGTGGCGCAAAATTGTCATTGACGACATGATCCCAATCACCGCAGAGGGCACTTGGCTGCTGCCGCAAAGCTCGCTGCCTGGTGAAATCTGGCCAGCCCTTGTATCCAAAGCAATCTGCAAGGTCTTGAGCTACAGTTACACAACCCCTTCAGAGCAGCAATCAGAGTTCGGAGATGCTGACATTTGGTCCCTTTTGACCGGCTGGATGCCAGCCGAGCGACGACCCACCGTGGGCAGCGGGTGTGTCAGCAATGCCCCGCACATTGACCTGTTTTTCTGCTCTCGCTTTTTGTACCTCAGCGGTTCAATGTTGACCTGCCTTTCAATGACTCTCACTTCTCACCACCTCTTTCACTCTGCTGGCCCCCTTGGCGCCAGGCAACCAAAGTTTTTGCAATGGCTGAATATGCAGCGCCCTGCTTTACTGACGATCCTAGCCGACGACGTGGTGCCAGACAGCCCGGAGGATGTATTTGAGGAACCGGTGGCCGAGCGCACCTCACCCGTTGGGCCTTTGCCTGCTCCCCCTGCCACTGAAGCCCGAGAACCGCGACGTGGGCGAAACTCATCGCTTGGAGCCCCCTCTTTGCGCGGCTCGCGGCTTCCATCAGCCAAGGGTGGCTCCCGTGTCTCCACCCCTGTTCGTGGCGAACGTGATGGGAGCGCATCAGCGCCTCAACGGACAGAGCCCCGTGGCACATCGGCCCCGCCAGAGCCAGCGGTGGTACAGGGCTCAAAAGCGCCCACTTTGGCTCCGACCAATCGTCGACAAATCGTGGCCCATATCTTGCACCCGCAGCCTGCTGACAAGCGTGGCTCGTCCGTCGAAGGTGGGACTCCTCGCCATGCATGGCTTGAACAGAAGCGTTTCACAACGTAGCTTGACCAATTCACATAAACGTGGCTCTTACGTGATGCTCTAGTTGACCTTTTGGGATGTGCCCCAATATCGGCACAACACGCCTGCGTGGACGAGGATGAATACATGGCACCAGAAAACTGGATCGTTGTTTTCGCCTCACCCTCTTACACCTGGACCGGGGCACTGGCAGCTAGTGCAGATGCCGGTTGGAGCCCACGCGTGCAAGCTGCACTGGGCGTTACGCGTGAAAGGCTTTTGGCGGAGCAGGCAGCACGGGCCACTCCGCGGCCGGACGGGTTTTCGCACCCCCTCCTACCCCAGTTTATGTTTGCCTCGGACTTTTTCAACCTTGCCACGTGCGTACCTCGCCTCCAGCCAAAGATGTGTCATCGAGGGTTGTGGACAAGCTTTTGTTTCTCGCTCTGTACTCGGCTTATGACCATATGTCTCCGTGGGTGCTTTTGTGTCTGTCAGGCGTGTCCTAGTTTACGAAAAGCCGGCCATATGCACCAAAAGCGTGCTACTACAACAGTATAAGGGCCATGCTAGCGTGATTCGCTCGGTGGACAATGCAGACCCAGAGGCGCGCACCGACTTTGAGGTTGGTGTCCGCCTTGCGTTATTCATGATGCTGTTGATCGGATTTCTTGGTCGTCAAAGGCAGAGTAACTAGCCATTGGTTGCGACTTGTAGGATATGGACGTGCGTGCAGACCGGCCCTTTTACTTTCACTGCGACTCGCGAGAGGCCGTGACGCTCTTCATGGTGGTTGCTGGCTCAGCTGCGGCTCCAGCCATTCAACTTGCCGAGCGCCCGACGAGTGGCACTGAGAATGCAAGCACATCCTTGCAGCCGGACTATCGTGTGGCCCATCCCGTCGCCTTTTCTCTTTTGCCCTTTACACCCTACCGGAACACCGTCGATGTCCAGGTGTGCCTGTCACTCATGTTTCAAGTCGATTTGTTTTCTTTTCTCCTTTTGTGCCTTTGCCAGACTACTTCAGACCATCGTTCTACATTAGATACTCACGTGTATTTGGTTGACTGATGGTTTGTGTGTTTGGTGTTTGTTTTTTGTGTTGTTGTTGTTGTTGTTGTTGTTGTTGTTGTTGTTGTTGTTGTTGCTGTTGTTGTTGTTGTTGTTGTTCCCAGGCCTTGGTCACGGTGCGCACTGCCACTCAAGCGGGTGTCAAGCTCCAGCTTCCACCCGGCCGCCATCTGTGTCGCATAATATTGCCGCGTCTCGCAGCGACTACTGCTGTGTTTTACTCGGACAAGGTACGTTCCAAGCCCCAAATTTCCACCCACTCTGTTTCATTGCTCGCCAGCCAGCATACTCTTATTCGAGGCTCAAAACTCTCCACTGACTCGCCTGCATAGACAATCTCCATATTGCCGGAAACTGATGCTTTGGCGCTTTACGAGAAGCCATGCACACGCCTTCAGCATGCTGCAGTCAACGTCGTGGAGGTGTGTCGCTCTCGCCGACCGTTGAGCGGACATCCACTCTGTGATAGTTGCTTATTTCTATTCTAATCTTCTCATGCACCTATCATTCCTTGATTCGTTTTTGTTTCAGGTGTTGGATACGTTTTTGGAGCATAAGCCAGACTCGGCCATGGCGGACCACCGAATGATGTTTGTGCAGGTAGGTTGTATTACTCTCTCAAATTATTTGCCTTCGAACGCCGCACGACATGACTTGATGGCTCTTGGTTGGCGCACGCTCTGTTGCTAGGCCGTTTTGCGTCCCAAAATGCGCCACATGCAGGAAAAATTTGGTTGCTCTCTGGTCCACGTCGACCTAGCCATTCAGAGTCTGTTGTGGACGCTGGAGGAAGCTCTTGGCGACAAGTGGGCAGGCTGTAAAGAAGGTTAGGCCAGCGCCTCTACCACCATTCGAGCACAAGATACGCTTGATGTTTGTCTGTGTCTCTCTCGTGCTCTAATCTGGCCGTGGGCTCTGCCGTGGAATAGGCTGGGAAGGGGCCGTTCGAATTTTTGGCTCAATGCTCTTCTCATCATTCCGCAGCAAGGGTCTCGTGGATCGCCTCTCTCCTGCACGCCGTCATACACCCAACGTGATTGTTCGCGATGACACGAGTTCGCTTGCCGACACTTCAGTTTCCTCTGGAACTGCACCGTGCGTTCAGGCCCTGTCAAGCGCGCGTGTTGCACTGCCTTCTGTCGAGTTGTCTGCCTGTTTTTCGGGTTTTTTTGTTATCGTTGCTTTTCTGACTTGATCATCAACATGCCTCTGCACTTGCACATTTCTCATTCATAGGGAGTTCTGCCAGGATGAAGCAGCACGGCTTATACAGTGTGTATATCGAAGCTATCGTGCTCGCATTAAATTGTGCGCTGCCTTGGACAACGAGCACAAACAAGCACTTGCAGCCGTGCACGCCACTTGGCAAGCACTTAAGGTTTGTACAGGTTCCAAGCACGGGTCTTCTCAGCTTGGAGAGCACAAGAGTTCACATCCGGAATTCTGCTTGCTGCCTTTCGACCTTTAGACGAACAGCCTCGAGTTTGGCATCACCTTGATTCGTCGCTTTGAAGAACTCGCTCCCGATGTGTCTCGCAGCTTACCGTTTTACCATGAGGAAACGGAATATGCCATGGTCCGTGTCATCCCTCTCCTCTACGCCATGCTTGATGAACTTGTGCTGATGGATTGTTGCATCGCATCTGGCATGCAGAATAAGACTCTGACGGGTGAGGTCGAGGAAGATCATAGCAACGACTTTGTTGTTGTGCACCACCAGTGCTTCACGGTGAGCATTCCAACCAAAGTGGCTCTACTCGGACACATTGCCCACCTTGAACGCCACAAGCTGCCGATGCACGGCTGGCCCAGTCTTGTCTGCGTACTCGTTGATCATGAGAAGCACCGCACGGTACGATGTAATCCTCTGCTCCTTGACATGCTTTGAATAATATTGTTTGTATGTTATTTTTTTTTTTTTTTTTTTTTTCCTTTTTTTTTTCTTTTTTTTTTTTTTTTTTTCCAAATAAGACTCCCTTCATGTATAAGCGCACCTTGACCCTTTCTTGCTCTCAACTTGAAACTTTGCGTTCTGATGATCATAGCTTGAAATGGAGGGAGGCCGCCTTGTGACCATGCTCCAGCCCAGCGAAGCTGGCTACTCTTTACTAGTTGGCGTCAATGCCCGAGGTGTTACGGGCGCTGTCTCCTGGCGATTGCGAGCCCTTTCCTCGGCTGAGTTGCCCTTGGACGTGGCCGCAACTGCAGCTCTTCGCGACGTGCGCGAAAATGGCCCTTTCTTGACCAGTGATCCACAGCTCTGCCAGTACGCTTGATCGCACCCACACGGCTCGAACCCAAAGCCTCCGAGGTCGAACCGGCAGCTTTTGCTTAGCTCGTATCGGCTGTGTCCACGCCACGTTTGATAGATTGTTGGTGACCTTCCAGAGCCGTGAGCAATGGTTTGCCATGGACGCCTTTGTCCCTGCGTCATCGCGCGCGCGGCTAGTTGTGGAATGGCGCGCGCTTTCGGGTGCCGTCCTAGCCACAATGTCCGATGACGATACAGCTTGTACTCGAGTTGTGACTGTTGCTTCCCTCTTGCCAACTGCGGTGCGGTATTTATTCATTTTTATTCCCGGGTGCCGCTTTACCGAAGCGTTATTAGTGGGTCCGCCCGGTGCTTGCTTACTCCACTTACTTGTGTAGGACGTGCAAGAGCCCAAGGCCGGAGTTGCGGAAAGTAGACCCGCGTCTTCACGCCCCCTTCCCACCAAGCCACTCACCGTTGCCCTCATCTTACGCAGTCCTGGTGCGTCGAGCCGCGACAACTGTTTTTCCAAGTCGCTTTGGTCCTTTGCTCTTTCCTTGACCTCACCCTGATCTCACTTTGCGACGAGATGTTTTGCATAGGCTTGCTGGACAACGCAACAGTAGCTGACGAGCGCGTGTCTTCTAAGCGCTCTGCCAAGTCTAGCTCTCGTAAAAATGCAGCAGGCCCTCAATGGCAGCTTCACTTTGCGTCCACCGTGAGTTAGCGCGGCATTGCTTGCACGTTTTGGAAACTCATTACGAAACTAACTCCATGCTGCGTGGCGTGATGTTGATGGCACAGGAGAACATTCAATTTAAGACTGATACCCGGCAAAACGAGGCCATCCGCCATGTCCTGCTCGGTTGGGAAACGGCAGCCCCCGGTCGTCAGAAGCTTGCACAGGTTGGAGTTCAGACCTGGCTCTGGTACTTGATCTGCAAACGTGTTCACTGGGACTGACTTTTCATCCCTCATATTTATGTTGCATTGCCGTGCTTTGGTAGGAGGCCTATGCTGCGCTAGAGACAACGGTTGACCCCAACATTCTGGCGCAGCTTACGCCGCAACGGGCAGACGTAACCAAGCCCGTGATTGGTGACAAGGATTTGCTTGAGGTACAGATTGCCTTTTGCGGCCTTTTTTTGTACTAACAGTTGTTCTATCCATGTTTGTTGGTTATCATTGCCCCTGTCCTATCCGCCGTTCTCATCGTTGACTGACGTCTGCTCCAGCGGGATCTTGCCAAAGCTAAAATGTGCAAGGAACACCAGGCTCGTCAGTCGGCTCTGGATGCCGGCTTGATAACTGAGCGCAGCAATCGCGATGCCAGCAAGGAGCACATTGTCCTTGATTTTGCCGCCATGCGCGACACAAATCGTCAGGCGCTGGTACAAGCATCCAGCATTTTGTCGCTTCACAAACAGCGCATCGAGGCTCGGCGCAAAGCTGAGGCTGAAGCATTGGCAGCCCAACAACCAGCCTCCGAACCTGACGCGGCCGCTACCAAGGATAGCAAGTGTGTATTTGTTTCGCCGCCGCAAACGCATGACCTGACATCCAGTTCTGATCCTTTTTGGTGGCTCACAATGGCTTTGCCCGTGTTTTGTAGAAAGAAAAAGGGCAAATAAGTTGGTGATTTGTACAACTCGTGTTGATCCGGCCTGTTTCGTATTTTTACCTTCCTAACCTCGCTGGGCGAGGTGGCTACCTGGTGTGTCAGCCAAGGCACCACCTGACTGTTGGTGCCGTGTCCAACTGTGGTCTCAAAAATCGATTGTGGACCTCAGTCACTCCAAACTCTTGGTCTCAAGAGAGTGGGAAAAAACAAAAACTGGAATGTTGAGATCAGTTTTTTGTTTGTTTGTTTTTTTGTGGTTTTTTTTTTCAAGGCAGGACAGGGCCAACAAAATTTTCGTGTGCCTTCATGTACTCGCAACAGAGCTGCTTGTCGTTTGTACCACGCTCTGGGTTGTATGCACTTAGATCCCCTACGTACGCCCCATGGATGAGATGAGAACCACATTCCGACGTCATCAACGGGAATGGCGGTCTTACATTTGGCCGCACGAGCTAGCATTTGCTGGAAGATCTCTGGTTTGGACTGGGAAATGTCCGTGTGCTCTGTAGGGTCATTGCTGTCAAGACCACCGAACACGTGCGCACGATGCCACGTCCAGACGGCAAGTTAGCGGTGGGAATCTCGGGGCAGTGTGCAAGGGGTGGCTGGCTGACATCACGTACATGATATCAAAGAGACAGCCCTCCTTACAGTCAAAGGATTGGCACGGAACCCCTGTGCTCGGCGTGCTCGTGTTGGGGAAGTGTTCCCCCTGCCAAAAGGCGTAATCTTTGTACCGACACAGCATCATGAATTTGGGATGAAGCGAAAATGATCAGCCGAGCATCTATTCGTTCCCACCTTGTGAACCTCGGATGAGCTTGTATTGCCCAACAATTAAAGCGCCGTTTGGTCCAGAGGCCAGAGGCATCTCCGTGCGTGGCGAAGTAGCGTTGGGCGTAACCAGGTACTCCCACTGGCCATAAGAACATAAGAAGCAGCAATAGTGAGGCTACCCAAAAAAAAACCATATGGCTGTTCAAAGCAGGCGGGTCGATCCCACCATGTCCATGCCGTCCACGGCAGGGAAGCCTGGCACAACGTCATCGGGCGACACACCAGCTAGCCTGGCGAAAGTAGGATACCTACGCACGCCAACCGTGACGTTGTGGTGAGCTCGAAATTATTGGTGTCTTCGGCAAAGACTGAGAACAATGGTTTAGCGGTCCTACCAATCTGCGACATGAATGTAGCCATGCTTTTCGGTTCCAAGCGCAGCTTGCGGCAGTAGTCCGCCCTGAACAAAGCTGTTGACGCGCATGCCACCTTCCCAGGCTGTGCGTTTTCCTCCACGTAAAGGATAGTTGTTGGCCATGGATCCAGACACCTTTTCGTCCACAACAAGTATGAGTACCTGCTTGATGTGCTTCACTCACGCCGTTGGGATATCGAAACGCACGCAACTGCCAGCTGGTCCGCCGTTATCTGAAGTCATAAGCTGAATGGAACACATGTCATGTGCAAACACGTTGGTAAGCATTTTGCAGACAAGCACGACTGCAGAAACAAAAAGACCGTGGATTGAGAGGCACAAGCTGTCACAGGCATACCAGCAGGAGGTTGTCCCACATGCCTTTGGCCTTGAGAGCAGCAGTCACGTTGCCATACACCTGTTAAGCCCGTAGCAGCTCCACTGGTGAGACTTGGCGGCAAGGTGAGGAAAGCGGTGCCGAGGTCATTCGCACTTGCGTGGAACATTACCTCGTCAGCGAATGTGGCCATCCCCTGTTCTACATTGAAGTTCTCGGTACCGTTGTACTGCGAGATACAAAGCTGCAGTGAGCGTGGCATGAAAAAAGAAAAAGGCTGAAGACACAATCGGCGTGTCTGATGCAACACTGGCGGCTCATCCGGGCTTTTGCTACAAACCAAAGTGGAGTACGCTGAGGGTACTTCTTGAGGCGCATGCATGGTCTGGAGGGCGATATACATGAAAAGCGGCTGTGCCGGGTCGTGAGCCTCGATTATGCGCTCGGCATGGCGCCAAAAATGCTCGTCGCCATAGATGCCTGCAAGACCGTTGGTAGGAAGCCATGTGTGTTGAATTTGGGAACGCAGAAAAGGTGCCAGCTCGCGACTTAAGCACAAACCGTCATTGGCCACAGAGTACGCCGGTGCCGTCGAGTTCCACATGTCAAAGGCTGTGCCGCAATCACAGCCGCCGTTGGTGTGATTCCAATGATCCTCGGCACCCCCCAAGTAGCTACCCGCGTACATGTGAGACCTCAGCTACACAGAACTCAGAACGATGGGTTGGGATGATCATTTTCAAAAGGACAAGAACTGACCCAAAAGAAGAATCAAACCCGTGGCCCACCGGTGTATTTCCAACGTGTGTTTGACCGAGATGCCACTTGCCAACCTAAGCAAACGCTCGATGAAGGGCTGCTGAACGAGCGCAAGGCAAGTCCACAAGCGTGATGCAGCAAATGGGTTCAATACGCAATGGCTCACTTGGTGCGTAGCATAGCCAGCCGTCTTGAGCTTTTTGGGCAGCATTGTCATGTTAACGCTGGGGAAAATCAGCCAGATGTCACCCAGTTTTCCGGCTCTTCAGATGGGCACACGCGTGATGCATTGGACCGACGAGACACCTACGGCACTGCGCCCATTGGCGTGTCGGCAAAGTCGTTGTTCTCCGAAACGTGAAGCGGATAACGACCTGCAGCCCGGCGAGCAAGTAAAGTTGGTCAATCACCCACTGGCAGACCCCCAAGTTAAAATACCGGCGAAAGAGATACCTGTCATCAGCGAGCTACGCGTTGGACTGCAGTACCTGATTGAGGCCGGTTTGCAAAGACACGAGTGAGCTTTCAGCGCCTGCTGCGTCGAATCCAACCAGCTTTCTGGGCGGTCTACCGTCAGATCCCGCAGCCTTACCAGAATCCGTAATGGCGCTCAAGTTTGACGCCAGTGGCGGCCGCCTGATCGAAATTGGGCGTGTGCACGTTGGGATTGTGGTAGCCAATGTTGGACCAGCCCATGTCATCCACCACAAATAAAATCAGATGCGGCAGCGTGGCGGCCTGCACCAGACCCAAGCCTAGCACAGCTGACACGACCCACACCCCGAGCCAAGACGCTGCCATTCTTCCAATGAAAGTCAAAGCCACACACAGCTCAGCTCAGTAAAACATCAACAAATTTTTAAAAAAAAGTCGTTTGATTTGTCTGTATCGTCAAGAATTTTTGATTGTCAGCATCACTGAACGCATGAACGAATCAACCGTTGAAACCGTGGATGAGTCAGACAGGCAGCCAAGCAGGCATTCTCAGGCCACAAAGAGATGTCGCTCTGACTATGATCGGAATTGGAAAAAAAACAATGTCATAGAGATATGCTTCAAATGAGCAGGCCACTCAATTGTCCGTGGTAAAGAAGGGCCAAAAATGTGATCGAGAAAGACAACGGTGTGGGGGGAATAGCACGCCCAGCGTGCAAGCAGGCAGCGCAGTCGGGCTGTGCGCAAATTGCCATGATATTATTTTTTTTTGACGCACGCCTGCCATCTAGGTGGTGGACGAGCCGTAGTAGCCATCCGGGGGCCGCAGCATGGCAGGGAGTGCCTGCACCTGAAGCACGTTGAAAGCATAACGCTTCTCACCAATGTTCTTCAGTACATTCTCAATGCGCACACCTTTGGATCTCAGATTGGAAAGAACCTGCCAAAAAGCATTTGGTACGGGGAAAGGGGATGTGGTCAAGGAAAAGTCACGCCAACAGCCAGCCAGGCTTGGCCGAACAGAAAAAAGGGGGCGAGGGAAGCCCCAAAGCATGACACACCGACTCCTTGGTAATCTCATCAATCTCATAGAACTGGCGCATGACCGTCACCTCCTCCAGGGTCACAGCCATGGACGTACGATCCTATTCGAGACCAAGCCAGGCATACAAGCTCCACTTGAGCCGACGATATGGAAGAGCACCTGCTTGCACAAAGCGTTGTGCTTGCTTATGCCGTGCGCTACCGTCTACAGGCGCGCTCACCTTGCCGCTTTTACAGCACGTGGTACGCCCCATGTTCATGCTACGGGCAAGGCGTTCAGCCTGCCACAGCATCTCGACGTTCTTTGTGCGTCCGCGCGTTGCCACCTCCTGTAGATGCGCAAGACGCGTGCACCGGCATCAGACTTGCGCGAGCCCAAGCATGTGCGTCCCAGAAGAACGCTGAGAGACGTGCGCTTCACTCCTTGAGATGACAGACCTGATGCAGAATGCGCATGTGTTCTCGGATGGCGGAGCAGTTGGGGTCGTCGGGAAAAGCGGCCATGTAGCGCTCTGCATACTCGCGCATTGCCTCAAATCTACCGACAAAACCGGTAGTGTGTTCATATTAAGGCTCAGACACCAGGAACAGCTTGACCACGAAGGTTCCGGGCACGTGTCCCGAAACATCGCACTGCGTACCCGTGACGATTGATGACATCTTGAATTTTCGAGTCGCCCACAAGATTTGCAATCGTTTGCATCTCATTGACGCCCTGCGCCAATGACATGGGTAAGTCTGTTAGGCAAGCCAGTGCGTTTGCATCTTGGGACCAAAACGCTGGCCCCATCCAACCAACCTGTGAAAAAAGAACTGGATAGACAGCCATGGCTTGGCCGCGCTTGAGATTCTCCGTGACTGAGGGCCAGTATTGCACCGGGATGCCCAACTATCACCGACCACAAAACTCGCATGTTAGACAATGTGGAATCACCAAGACATCACTCACAAGCCAATCCATGGCTCCAAGGAAAAAAAAAATGATAATTAGGCAGTCACACCAACTCACGTCGAGCTCAAAGTTCCATCGCCGACCACGAATGACGGGATCAAATTCCGAGCCGTCCACGGCGCTCACCTACAAGTCAAAGAAAGACGACAACACCGAAAGAAAAGTTGCGTGAGCTTAGCCACAGACAACGACCGTCGCGGCTCGGCAGTCACAAACCGTGATGACGATATTTTTGAGGTCATCCATGCCCACAACCATGTCCTCAAGCATGTTGTCCTCGTCGCCTGCCGTCGAAAGAAAGCTGCTAACTTGAAACCCAAATCCCACGCGTTCAAGCTGTTGCCAGTAGCTTGGGGTCATGCCCAGCCGCTCGATCTGGCTCACCAGGGAAGCCACTAGCGTCGTTAAGGCTTGACTAATGACAATATCACGCCTATTTTCACACAAACAGCTTTGTATTCAGAAAGGGAGTTGGCGACTGCTGGCCTCGCAAGAACAAGTCAAATGGACAAACAGACCGCATGATGAAATCCGACGTGTCCAAAAGTTGTTGGAGCGCGCGCAACTTGCAAATCTTCAATGACTCTGATACGTGCAGGTAAGCCGCATCAACGCTAAACTCGATGGCCTTGATGGAATCATTCACCTTGGCAATGTCCTCTGTTGAGGTTGAAGAAGGCAAGGTCAGGAAAAAGAGAGCGGGCAATCACGTTGAGATGAGCGACGACAAAAATGCTGTTGGAGGAGCACTGAAAAGACGAACAACCAACTCACGGTTTTTGAGAGCCCGGCGAAAGCGCTCATTGTCGACAAAAAGGGACGTTTGAAAGTCCTCCAGCACATTACTATTGCCTGCGTGTTGCGGGATGCATGGGGCAGCATGCTGCAGGAGCCACTCCACAGTCTCGTTCTTAAGAAGGGCAGTGAAGCGGTCCACGGCTTCGGCCAAAGCCTCTCCAATATTCTGCATTGCCTCAAACCCTTGTCGGCACTGCGCTTTGAGCTCCTCCTGTAGGGTCAACGGCAAACAGCAGGAGCAACAAGAAGACAACAGTCATATCAGCGGGCACCAGTGGCAATGTTGAAGCAAGGATTGGACAAGACTTGAGAACACGGCATGATAGGACTGGGAAACAAAAAACGCGAGTGTAGACGCACAATAAGACGTTCAATGCGCTCGAACATTTGATAAAACTCGTCTTGCGTCTCGTCAGGGTCCATGGGTAGAGAGTTGAGGGCACGCTCGTGATCCCGTTTGAGGTGTGCTAGACCTCGTTTTTTAAACCCCATAATGTGGGCCGCGAAGCAGCCGTGCGTGAGGCAAGAGAAAATGCCGCGTCGCGACGCTACGGCGTGAGAAGAATCAGGCGAGAGTGCCGTCAAGGACATGGTTTGGAGGTGCAGATTGGTCGTGACCATGGCCCACTCTGGCTTCTTTTTGTAAACGCTAGGTTTGAATGTCTTGTCGCGCAGACCATCGAGGTAGGCAGACTGTTGTTGATAGCTTGTTTTGCGATCCATGGCCAGTTTGAGATAATGCTGGCGTACGGCTTGCACCTGGCGTCCGGACGAATTGAAGTCGGTATGAGGTCAGACCTTGGGCGATTGCCGATCAAGCACATGTGCAGCTGCCCTCGTTCAAACGGAGCTAAAAAGCCAACCGACCTGGCCGAGAAGCGAGCCCAGCGAATCGAGCTGTCGCATTTCCAAGTTGTCCTCCTCAACAAAGATGCGCAAGAGTTGCAGGGGGATAGCAAAGGCAAATTTGGACTCGATCATCACCTCCTCAAGCTGAAGCACCTCACCCGTGGCGGTGCGGACGCGTGTCAATCGCTTAATGCCCTCGTCGGACATTAGAGGGTAGATGGCAGGCCTGGTTTGCACCGATGTGTCCTGAGCGGACCAATAAGTGTTTCAGGTGAGGATGAATACGGAGAGGCACATTCGCAGATAGATGCATTAGAAGAAGGATACACACAACACACAAACCTCGACGGTAGGATCACGCAATGACGGCTGCAGGTCAAGCAAACGAAGGATCAAAAGTCAGGGTGAGCAAAGACGAGAGCTTTGCGGTCGGGTTGCCAAGCAGATGCGCACGTGAACCACCTGATCTGGCTTGCTTGTGAAGATGTCGACGCGCACGCTGCCGATGATGTCGCCATCGTCATTATGCATGGGGAGGATAAGCCCGGTCGCGCCTTCTTTGGCTCGTTCCAGGAAATCACTTGAGGTCATATTGTACGCGCCCAGAATGCGCTGGTCCTGCTGCGGGGTATCCTGCATGGCTTCTGCTGAATCTGTGTGGATGCTGGCTGCTGTCTGCCGGCGCATCGTGTTGTGCTTTGCCACAAAGCGCAGCTGCAGCGGTCCGTGACCCATGACTTGTTTTTCCTTCACGGCCAGCACAGTGGCAAACTGGCCAGAATTCACCTCCTAAGATCCGCGCAAGCGCCAAAACGAGCTGGTCAGTTGAATGTGATGCCAAGTCCGTGTAGCGAGGCACACGTACCCTCAAGACTTCTGTCTCGGCTAGATTAACCCAGTCTGTGTCATCAAAGGCACGCTGTGCACGACACAAGGCACAGATGACAAGGGTTAGGCTAGATGTTGCCGGAGAAACATTTCAAGACCAAAAGCCAAACAAGGAAGACCACGGAGCGCCAGGTCACCTCAAAGGCGATGGAAACATTGGGCAGCATGGTTGTTCCAGAAACGAAGCGCATGTCCTTGCAAGCTATCCCGGGCCAACGAGGAACGGAGTGCACTGGCAGATGAGTCGGCCGACCAAGACGGGCAGGGCAGTTCCAAACCATGCTGCTTACAAATATTGAGATCGAAATCTAAGCAAAAAGAGAGCATGTCCATGAGTCGAGCACGGGTTGCTGATTGTCGCAAACCAGGCACGGGATATTGGACCAGGCACGTACAGAGATTCGAGCCGAGCGTGGTTCGGGTGGGCTGTTTGACGTAGGTTTGGATAGCCGACTTGAATTGACGGTTTTCGCCACTGCGAATAGATTGTCGGGCCAGAGAAGAGAGCGACTGTGCGAAACAACACAAAAAAGGTAAGCCAGGTGCTGACACACAGCGTACAGCTTTACCGCGATGTAATTTTGAGATGCATATATGCCTCCCTCTTTGATCAAAAAAAAAAAAAAAAAAAAGGTGTGGGGCGCGCGCG
>NW_001865043.1:56955-59738 GCF_000002865.3 Monosiga brevicollis MX1
GAGGGGCGGGCGGGGGGATCGTTTTGGCATACCGATTGTTCTGCCTCGACCATGGGATTGGACCAGGGAGCTGATTCGGCATTGGTCATCTGTAAACCGGTCCCAAAGATCACCGCAACATGAATGGTGGCAAGCCAGCGAGCGCCACGCTTGCAGAGACGAGGTGGGACGAGGTGCAGCGACCTACAATGCCGTTGAGTTTGCGAATTTGCTCCTGAACTTGTTTCAGGCGCTCTAAGAGCATTTCAAAGCTGGCGCGTTTGAGCAGCCCCATCCACTGATCCCGCTCATCCCTGGTCTCCGCTGACAAATGATAAACGCGGTTGCCCGACCCGGCAAAGTCTGGCGCACATCGGCACAGCCACAGGCGCGACCCATGTCAATGAGGACGTGAGAAAAGCCAAGGGGGTCACGACAGAAACACCCGCAACGAAATCATGGGGAGGATTAATGAGGGCGAGAGATCAATGGGAAATGAGAGAGCCTTCAAAGCGCGGGGCGTACCGAGCTGAAAGCCATATTTGATGTCAAAGCCCGGGTCTTCAAACTCCATGATGGACACGCGCTCGAGAACAATGCAGCCAAGAGGCTCCCCTTGCTACACACGGTCCGCCCAAATGGAAAAGTGAATGAGAACGGCGCATAGTGAGGTTGAAAGGCACCAAGCCCAAACGGGTGGTAGCAGTGCTGTCACATCAAGCTTGTTGTCAAGCTGTGATTTGGCAAACGGAAGCACCCACCAGCCGGCCATCGCGAAAGTAAAAGAGCAGATTGCCCTTGAGCACAAAGTATCGCCGCCGATACCCTGCAGCAATGATCAAACAAGCGGATTTGATTGGGGTAACCCGGCGATAAGATTGAAGCAAAACTCTTTGCCCATATTCTCTTGCACCCGGCCCTCCGACACACAACGTGCTGCAGGGTGCAAGGACCTCACCATCGCGAGCCTTTTCACCGCGTTTGAGGAGGTAGCCGGTGTGGTCGAAGCACTGATCCCGGCAGATGGCCGCGCAGTAGAGGCTAAGCTCCTTCTCGTTAAATTTCATGATGTCCAGTTGACCGCGAGCCGACACAGCGCCCCCACATGGGGCGAGTAGGCGATCCTGCCCGGTATTCTACCAACACCCCCCGCCGCCTCCACCCTGCCAGACCGCTCGCCAACTCTTTCCTCGCCCCCCAAGGGACCTTGTAATCGTTCCCACCGGTTGCGGGCAAGGTGACAGGCACCTTTGCGCATAAAGCACCTGTGCCTCACCCCCCACCCGCGCCGAACCAAGCGCACAGCTCACGTTAACCAGCCGCAGTCACCCTCCCCCCAATCCGATGTGCGAGGAGCTCCTTTTGCCCCCGTGCACACAAGTTGAAACTGCATTAACACGTAAACTGCATAAACTGCAGCAGCACAACTTTTCCAAACACGTCGTGCTGGATCTCATTCTTTTGTTCCCGACCCCAGTCTCTCTCTCTCTCTAAATCTCTCTCTCTAAATCTCTCTCTCCCTCTCTCTCTCTCTCTCGCTCTCCCAAGCTCTCAAGCTCTCAAGCTCTCTCACAAACCCCTCAAGCTCTCTCTCAAGCTCTCTCTAGCCCTCGAGCCCTCAAGCTCTCTTTTACTCTCTCTCCTCTTTTACTCTCCTGTCTCGTCTGTTTCCATGACCGTTCCGCGCATCGAGTTCCCCAGACTATTCTCTGACGTGATCAAGAACAGGCCGCACCCGTCGATGAAAACGCGGTTTAGGGCTCAGGTAATTCATTCCATTTGAGTCTGTGTGTTCTCAGAACACAGGGCAAAGCCCGCACATCATATTCACAAGTAGAAAAGAACCGTCGGCCACCCCACAGAGGCAACCCACTTTATACATGCTGAGCCACTTGCTTCACGCATGCTGACGGGAAAAGCCGAGCCAGGTCATGGGCACGGTCGGCATAAAGCCCAGGCGCGCGTAGATGCGTTCGCTGGCGGGTGTTCCGGGTTCAATGTACACGTGTGCAGGCACGTCCAAGGCCACGGGCTCTGCTTCACACGCGAGGCGACGTGCCACGGCTAAACCCAAGCCCTGGCGTCGATGCGCATCTACCACATGCATGACACCGTGTGAAAGGTCGGGATAGGTCAAGCACCAGGCCACCAACTGGCCCGAGTGTCGGACAGCGGCCGATGGGAGCTGTTCGACCATGTGTTGAAGTGCCCGCGGGCTGTGCTCACTGGCGAACCGCCATTTGCTGTTGATCATTTCGACGTCCGCGGGTTGGGCCTGGCCCATGGTGTAACCCGGAGGCAAAGGCGGGTCGGTCACGGGCATGGAGGGCATTCGCTCGGTGGAACGAGCCTTGATCCACAGCGTACACGGATCGTCAAAGCTCGCGACAAACCCCGCCCGTTTCATTCGTTCTTTCAAGGCAGCCCGCAGCTCCACGGGCAGTGCCGAAAATGTCACGTGCTGCACCCCTTGATTTGACAGATAACGCTCCACCAGCGTAGTGAGAACCAGCTCCAGCGCGCCGGGTGTACGTGCCAAGATGCACAACTCCAGCTCTTCTGCCCCGGCGTCGGCGCGGGTTGTGCCAACAGTCGTCGTCGTAGGCTGGGCATCGGTTGAGGGTGGTGTGACTTGCGATAAAGTGTCAGCACTGTGTGAAGTAGAGCCACCATGCACCAGTGCCAAGCACTGGGGTTGTGCCACATCATCCACGATGGCCTCCCACGCGCTCGCGTCCGGGCCCGACAGCAGGCCGAGCAAGCGACAGCCATGCGGCCGGATGTCCAGCAGCCATTGACGCAGG
>NW_001865043.1:60386-88370 GCF_000002865.3 Monosiga brevicollis MX1
CTCTCTCTCTCTCTCTCTCTCTCTCTCTCTCTAAATCTCTCTCTCTCTCTAAATCTCTCTCTCTCTCTCTCTCTAAATCTCTCTCTCTAAATCTCTCTCTCTAAATCTCTCTCTCTCTCTCTCTCTCTCTCTCTCTCTCTAAATCTCTCTCTCTAAATCTCTCTCTCTCTCTCTCTCTCTAAATCTCTCTCTCTCTCTCTAAATAAATTTCTCTCTCTCTCTCTAAATCTCTCTCTCTAAATTTCTCTCTCTCTCTCAATCTAAATCTCTCTAAATCTCGTTTTTTCTGGTCACTTCCGTTTTTTTTTTTTTTTTTTTTCTTGGCGATACGACAGCGACCGCTTTATTTTACTCTCGACAACGGTTCGGTTCGGTTCTTCTGAGATTATAACAGTACGTCTGCATTAGCTTGCATTTGAGGCAAGGGGCTTGAACTGGTTCACTGCCAGCTCACGCCATCATGCTGTCACTGATTCGAATGCATTTTGTGTTCAATGCTGTAGCTCGTGGCGCGTCATGGCGAGTCTCGAGTACGTGAGCCGAGCCGCACCCCCATGCCCAGCTCGCATTATGAAAGGCTGCTCAGATGCTTTCTGGAAGGCGTCGTGCTTTCACTGATGCATTCGCTGTCTGACTGGTTCTTTGGTGCTTGATGACTTGTAACGTTCTCTCAGTGAGGCCAACCGCTTGGCTGTTGAGGGCGACCTGGCTCGGGCCCTTGAGCAGTACACCACCCTGATCGATGAGGATGACACCAATGCTGAGCTCCTGCTGAAGCGCGCCAGCGTCTATTCTTCCAGCCACAAATTCACGGGTCTGGCCTGCCAACCCGCGCTGCGGCCCTTGCATCTTCAAAGCTGACCGCAACCCTGTCTGCTGTCGAATGTAGAGGCACTGCAAGACGTCAAATCAGCGTGTGCTGCTGCCCCTAAAGACCCACGCTGCTTTGCCCAGTTGGCGTATGTCCCACCCTGCGTGCTGCTTCTGGGCCGACGTCAAAGATGGAGACTGGTTGTCACCCATCGGCCATGCTGACCGCTGACCTGCCCTCCCCCTTGCTAGTAAACTGTACGAGCAGATGAAGCAACCAAAGGCCGCGCTTGAAGCCTACGCCTCGTACACGGCTGCAGGAGGTGCGATTTTGTATCATGCCCATCCGTGGCCTCTTCCTCATTCGTGACACCCAGACGTGAGCGCACTTTCTGGAGCTGAGAACCCATTCATTCGCCACGTCTCGCTCGCGCCTGCTCTTGTCACAGGCGATGTGCAAGCTATTCAAGAGGGACTACGACGCTGCCAGCAACAGGCAGGCGGTACGAAGACGCTTGTCGTCATTTTTATGTGGTGGTGGCCTAAGACGTGAAAATGCTCGTGATCAGCTGCGCCTAACCTGTTTTGTGTCGTCGTGCAGTCGATTCTGCCCCGCAGGTGCCCCCGCCGACCACCTTCCAGCCCAACGCCCAGGCTGCACCGAAACAGGATTGGTATCAGGTTTGTTCAACAGCAACCCTCCTCGTTCTGCCCCTGATCAGACTCCACCTCTCCACAACACCTGGCCCATGCATCTTAGAACTTGGCTCACCGACTCACCAACTTTTTACCTTGCTTTCTGTTTCCTCGTTCACCCGCCGACCTTAAACCCATCGCCGCGTGGGTTGCTGGCAGTCGGATGCCTTTGTCTATTTGACCCTGATGATCAAGGGCGTGCAAGCAGACCAGGTCAAGGTCCAATTTCAGCCTCGAACCCTGACCGTGGCCTTTCCACTCCCCAAGTCAGAGGACGCCGATTTCTGGTAGGAGATGCTGTGGTTTAGCCTCCCGACCCCAACCCCATTTTTTTTTTTTTTACCCTTGTTTCTTGCTGGCGTGTCTTCCCTGCAGCATGGAAATTCCTCTCTTTGACACCATTGTACCTTCAGAAAGTACCTTCAAGGTTAAGCCAGTCAAGCTGGAGTTTCATCTCAAAAAGGCCACGGGAATCAAGTGGCCCAGTTTGCGCGCCGAGGCTGCGGCGGTCGCGCAACCCCTGGTTGAAATGGCCAAGGTAACCAGCGCAGGACCTGCAAGTGCCGACAGTCAAGCGGCTCGCAAGCCTCTCCGTGGCCCCCAAGACTGGGATCAACTTGCCAAGGAGGTGGACGAGGTGCGAACGCTGAACTTAAAACCTATGCCGCACCCACCCCTAGCCTATCCTGTGCATTCACCCTCAATTCTGGCCTTTTTTTGTTAACTTTGCCCAGGAGGAGAAGACCGAGCAGCCGGAAGGTGATGCAGCGCTCAACCGCTTGTTTCAGCAAATTTATAGCGACGGTGAGCGCTTCTTTTCCCCATGAAAACAAACGTAGCCTCCTTTTGTTTACCATGCAAGCTCACTCGAATATCACTCTTGTGCGTGTAACAGCATCCGAGGATACGAAGCGAGCCATGCTCAAATCTTTCCAAGAGTCCAACGGAACTGTGCTGAGCACCAACTGGGACGAAGTCAGCAAGGGCAAGGTTGAGATGAAACCCCCGGATGACGTCGAGTATAAAAAGTTTGACTCTTAGTGACCAGACTCGACAGGCTCTTCAATTCAATCATAATGATGAAAGGGCGAGTCCAGCTCCTAGCAGTGCACCCATCATCCACCCTTTCCCCATGACGGTCTCTTGATCTTTTGCGTCTTGATGTCATTCCTTACGTGACAAGGTGGTCCAACTCTCGCGCGCGCAACAAAAGATCGCCGAGCGCAACCGCAAGTGGACGTACATGTGCTTGTGCACAAGTATCATTACACATGCATCTCCTGCCGAGGTACGCGATGCCTCCAAATGGCAGCGCCATGCTCAACCTGACTGCTTATCGGGTCGTTGCTAGAGGCTTGCGTTTGAATCAAGTTTGCCCAAGCCCCATCCCTATTTTACTCCCACCTCCCTCTCATCTCCAATTCCCTAGCACACGCCCAGCGCCGCCGATTCAAAAAGAGAGAGAAAATTTCAGAAAAAAAAAGAAAAAAAAAATCATGCGACTACACATGAAACACCTTCAACACGTTGAACACGTTGCGAACGACTCCAACTCTCAATATGTTATTTTATTTTATTTTTTTCCCATCCTGCGATTCGCTGCTGCTCAAGCCCGCTGTTGGCTGTGTCGCACTGCGCCTGATTCAGGTTCACAGTAAGCGTGCATATGGGAGGGGGGGTGGCATTCGATTCTTGCTCGTCAGTCCCGCGTGAGGTCCAGGGATAGGCTCGCTCATCGTCGTTGTGGTCCTACCAATATCCGTGTGCATCATTACGCAGACAAATCCTGCCTCTGGAGGCCTGGGCTGAATCGGCGCCTGCGTACGTCGCCTCGGCGGTCAAACAGATCATACGACCAATATTATGAGTTTGCAATGGATGCGCAAATTTGGCACCACGGCCATGGACATGGCCCAGGGTCGACGGGGCCAGGCCCCCGAACCCAACGCTCGCACTGAGCGGGGGCAAGCTTCGGCGGGACCCGCCTATCCCACCTTTGGCTATGATGGTGGCAATCAGAACGCTCCGCCACCATACTCTGCACATGCCCCGCCACCAGCACACGCTTCTGCTGCCAGCCCCACGCCTTCAGCGCCACCCCAAGACTCCCACGGCTATGCCCAGTACGGGGGCCCGCCGGCCCCCGCTAGTTATAGCCAGCCGCAGCACAGTGCTGCCTTTCCCCAACCACCCATTCAGCAGCAGCCCCAGGCTCAGTCAGGCAAGCCCAGTCAAGCTCCGGCCCACCAAGCATATCCCATGAACGGAGGCAACCAGGCCCCGCCTCCACAGCAGGCCTACCCATCCCGGCCTCATCACCACAGCGATCGTGACTACGTACACAGCGGCGTACGTATGCGCAACGTGCCTATCCACGTGCTGATCATCTCCTTTCAAACTTCTGCTTGGCACTCAATGCTTTATTCTTGTCCCTCTATAATCGTGTCGCGCTCCGCAGACCAAGCGCTCGGCAATTGCCACGACTTTGGGCTTTGATGGCCTCATTTGGTGGTGTCTTGAGCAAGCTGCCATTCAAAAGCCCGCAGAGCAGTACAGCTCGGTATGCTCGTGAAATTTGCATATTCATGGTGCCTTGTCCCGCCCGACCTCGGTATATTTTGAAGCGTGTCGTGTCTGACGCGGATCGTTTTGTCCTCCTGCAGGATGACTGTTGCGCGTGGACTTGCGCGGACCTCTGCTCGCAGTCGTTGCGCTACAACCTCTGCTGCCCCTGCATATATTGCCTTGGGGTGGCTGGCCGTGTCTTTGTTGGCATTTTTGCGGGAATCTTCTTGATGGTGGCCTTTGTCTTCTTGGCGCTGGCTCACTTCTTTCCCGTCATCTTCTACCTCTACAAATCTCTCGTTGGTGTGTTTGTGTGCGCTCTTGCGACCGAGCCATGCTCTCTCCCATTTGTACTCGACCTGGGGCCTAACGCCTTGTGCTCGACGCCCATTTGCATCAACAGTCAAGTCCCCACAACTGGGCATCTTCCTCAAGATTTGCATTGCCCTGGTCGGCATTCCTGTCCTTGCGGCCCTGAGCTTGGCCACCTTGCCTCTCATCGCTCTTTTCGTTGGCCCTTTTGTTCTCGTGTCTTACACCCCTCACCGCGGTAAGGGGACCTATGGCTGCCGGCCGTGCTTAAGCGCGGGCTCGATGACAGGCTCTTCCGCCGCTGTTGAAACTTTTCGCATTTCAGCTCATATCGACGGTGTTCTTGTTTTGCCCATCGCGATCGTACTTGTTGGGTCGCACGTTGCGTAGCTCTGGACGTGATTATGGGTGGTGTCGGTGTGTACTTTGGCCGAGGCCTGGTTGCCAAAAAGGACATGTACGCGCTCTACGAAATCGAGGGCCCTTTTACTGAACTCAAGATCTTTTACGCCTTTTTGGCTCTCATTTGTACGTTGCAACGCATCGCCGTGTCACTGAGCCCGCGCGACCTGTGCTTTGTTTATGCTACTACGCGCTTTGCTCATTGGGCTCGCTGTCCTGCTGCTTTTACCACTTGATCAGACATGTGCCTTGGGCTGGTGATTTGCGGTGTTTCGTTCATGTTTATGAAGATGGCTGCGTTCCCGCAGCTGCTGTGGGTCATGCTTAAGGACGTCTGGAGGTGCGCCATCCTTGGGACTTTTACCAGCGCCTTTGCATTTGATGGTGGTTGCGCGCTCACGTGCTTTTAACCCTTGGTGCTCGCCACACAGCACTTTTGATGTTGGCACTCGTCCAACTCAGCACACCAGCGAGGACCCCTGGCCCTGCGAGCTCTGCTTCAACTGCTGCATGAGTGCGTGGGCCCGTCTCTGGCTTGAATGTTTTGCTTCACCCGTCCCATTTGACAGAACAGCCGAGTGTGATCCGGCTACTGTGCTCGCCCTCATTACACCTGGTTTGTGATGTTTTTGATAGATTCCGTCATGCAGTTTTGCTCGCTGTGCTCGTTCCCCTTCCGCCTGTTGGCCAGCCTCTTTGTCTTCATCCTGCTCATTTTGGGCTGGCCAATGGCGCTTTTGTACGGCATGTTTGTGGGCATTGGCGCCGGTGCCTCGGTGTACTCGGAGCCACATGGGGCCCTCAACTGCGCTCCCTTTGGCAAGGCCATCAAGGAGTTTTACCGCGAGCTCGACCATGCTATCCATGGCAGCGATGCCTCGCGCAGCGCTCTCAACTCGTCTGCCTAAGCCACCTGGACGCAAGTGACGGACGCTGAGTTATCACCGTAGCCGCCATGAATTTTGCAGTGCTTTGTTGCATTCTTGTCGCTTTATGGATGAGGTGTGACGATTGTATTCTCGTTTACCGTTGTTGCTGTCGTTGTTGTTGTTGTTGTTGTCGCTGTAATATGTGTTCAAGTTGTTGAGCCCCTGATCAAGCGCCCCAGAACGAGTACCGGGCTGCGAGAACCTTCCATCAGGCCAATTGCCATGACTGATATGTGGATTGCACTTTCTTGTGACGCCTTCTTGTGGAATCCGGTGAACATGTGCTGTAGTCTAACATGAATCCGATGTACGCAACAACATTTATGATGATTATCAGATTTTGAGCATGATTGCTGAAACGAGAGACTCTTTTGCCTGGCCAACCCTGTGCGATGGCTTTTTTTACACTGCACGAATAGCCTTGGCTTCGAGAGGGTGCCGACTCGTGTCGCGCACGCGGGACGGATTCCCATCTCGGTGCATAAACTGATAGGCCAAGAGAGTACAGGCTGCAGCTGCCCAGACAGGCCAGCCCAGCTGGGTTCCGAGGCCATAAGCGGTCAGGCCGGATGCAAGCACCATGGCCGCACTCACCACGACCAGACGTGTAAAGTTGCTCAAGTGCTATGGGCAAGAAAACGGGGCCGCAGAAGGTTTAAATCTCGTCTCAACACGAGGGAGGTCTTAAACACCGAGAAAAGGACACGGCAAATAGAAATGGCCAACAAAACATGCCTTGAGAATGGCTGCATAAATCAAACCGTTGGCGATTTGACCAGCAATGGCCAGCCAGATGGGCCAGGGGTACTGTCCAAGCCGGCCCAGCTGCAGGCCATCTCCCAGTTGTGTCAGGTTTAGCAGTGCACCGATGGCATATAATTTGACGCCTGTTGGAAGAGTGAAAAAAATGAGCTGATCCAGACAGTTCACATGCTGCGGAAGGCTAAAATCCTGGCGCAGCTGCAGCGTGGCTTAATGTAGAGACGACACCTTGAAGCCAAAAGGATTGCTGGGGTCGATTCTTGAGGATGACCTCTGAATAGACGCCGGAAAAGCCCGACACGGTGCAGTAGAAGGCCATGAGAGCAAGGCCCGTGCTGGTGACAAAGGCTTTTCGTAGCTAAGGTTGCACAGGCAGGGGGGCATTGGTATAAATGTCATGAGCCAGGGCACCTCCAAAGCAAACATAGCAAGCACAACAGAAGAAACAAGAATTGAAATAAAAAAAATTAGCCCTTTGGACGGACCTGCCAGCCATCGTGGGCATGAGCCAGGCCGGCGGCGGAATTGAGCACGCCAGCCAAAAGCACGAGGGCAACAGCCACCCAACGCCCGACCGGCATGGTGCGTTGGAGCAGTAAGCGCATAAATATTGTGGTGGTGACGGTTTTGAAGTTGCAAAGTATCTGTTTGGAGGGGGCAACGTGGTCCTGATGAGCGATATAAAGCGAGCTGGGGTACAATACCAGCGCGCGTATAGAGTTGTCTATTGGTCCAGACAAGCGGGGTGGGACCTGAAAGGTGGCCGCATCCATTTCATGCTGTAGAGTGATGGCCAGGTTGTTATTCACGGCATATCCAAGGGCGGGAATCTAAGCAGCATTGCGCCGAGCAAGGGCGTGTCATGCTGGGATGAGCACGTTCGGGGTCGTGGTTGGCCCGGCAGTGTCTTGCTTACCACGTAAGCGAAATCACGCCATTCGAAGCGCAAGGGTGTGTGTGTGGCAACACACCCGATGAGGGCAATGGCAAGCTTGCCTGCAGATCGTTCAAGGCGCCAGGTGAGTGGGCAGCGCACGCGCGCTTGTGTCTGTGTGAGTGGGGGTGGGGAGGGAGAGAGAGAGGGTAACGATTCACGAGAAGGGCAGATTCGAACCAAATTCTTGCCAGAACACAATTGGACCCGAAGCAAACGGCAGTGCACCGTCGGGTCCTTTGGCCAGGCTCAGAAGAAAAGCGTGTGTGCCCGTGAGCAGGATGGCCGTGCCCATGGCCAGTGGCCACCATGCCCATCCCCCTCGGGCTATTCGTTGTGTACTGGCTGCCATGATGCCAACAGTTTTGGCAACTTGTGTCGCTTGCACGCGCTCTTGCCCAGCCAGGTGCTGGTCTGTCTAGCAACACCCCTCCATGCAGCGCCGGTCCTCGCAAGACGAGCGGAGCCGATGGTCCAGAAGTTTTATGCTGCTCGACTTGTCTCCGATTTTGCCCTCACCTGCAAGCATGCACGCACTTTGATGCATCTGGGTTGTGCAATGCCAGCCCATGTGACAGGTTGTGACTGCGTTCGCCTGCTGGTGGAATCAGGTGAGGTCGAATCTTCTGTTGCTTCATGACCGGGGGCGCTCGCTGGCAGGGCGTCAAACCGATCGCCGACCCCTCCTTGCTTGTGAACGAACACCCAGTCCTTTTCTGGACGACGCCATCGAAAACACACACACGCGCGCACTATCCCACTCTACAACACACAGCCCCGTCACCAGTCCCCACAAAACAAACGAGAGAGTGTGTGTGTGTCTGCAAAACACAAACATCTGCTTTTGTGTGTGTGTGTGGTGTGTGTTTCTCTCTCTGCTTTCCCTCTTTGCGTGTTGATTCTTTTGTATAGATTGTGCCCTGCCTATATACACAGCAACTGGTCTACCCACACGCTCCTGCTGTGAAACGCTTATTATTCCATAGATAACGTTATACACTCTATACACTGTTTCCACACTTGAATAATCTTCCCTCTCTCTTTCTCTCTCTCTCTCTCTCTCTCTCTCTCTCTCTCTCTCTCTCTCTCTCTCTCTCTCTCTCTCTCTCTCTCTCTCTCTCTCTCTTCTCTCTCTGTCTCTATCTCTCACTCACAAGCTCTATCTCTCACTCACAAGCTCTCTCTCTCACTCACAAGCTCTCTCTCTCTCTCTCTCTCTCTCTCTCTCTCTCTCTCTCTCTCTGTCTCTATCTCTCACTCACAAGCTCTCTCTCTCACTCACAAGCTCTCTCTCTCTCTCTCTCTCTCTTCTCTCTCTGTCTCTATCTCTCACTCACAAGCTCTCTCTCTCTCTCTCTCTCTCTCTCTCGCTCTCTTCTCTGGCTCGCTCTCTGCTCTCTTTTTCGTCTTCAGTGAGCAGCAGGTTGGTCAAACCCATCGGGTGTGCGCAGCGGAGAGAGGAGGCGGAAGGGGACTGGGGGAGCGGGCTTGACGTACACGACAGCTTTTTAGCGGTGGGATGAGGAAGGGTGTGTGGGACCCCGGAGGGGGGTTTTTTTGCCTCCTGCGCATGCTTTGGCGGCGGGTGGTGTGCAACATTAAACCGGGGGCCTTGACTTTGCCGAGATCCTCTCCTCATGCTTGACGCTGGGCGCGCCGCAATACCTAGGGTCCGCATTGGACAACTTTGCGTGTCTTTGTGCTGTATAGCCAAAAGGTGAAAAACATTCACAGCACCATGCTGCGCTCTACCGCAACTGGTGTGGCCCTGGCCGCCCGCCGCTCGCTCTCGACCAGCCGAGTGGCTGCTCAGCGCCTTCGCTTCTACGACTCGGCCGATGACGCCGTCGCGGACATCCAGAATGGCTCCAAGCTGCTTGTGGGCGGTCAGTCGCTCTTCCATCCTGCATTTGCTCCGCAAGTGCCCTGTGCTCGACCCACTCCACCACGCCCCCTCATCATGCGCGTGATGCTTCTGGCTGCGAATTTTCTGCCAACCTGGGTGCAATGATTTGGGCATCATCAGGTTTCGGTCTCTGCGGTATTCCCGAGAATCTTATTGGCGCGCTCAACGCCCGCAACGTCAAAGAATTGACCTGTGTCAGCAACAACGCCGGGTATGCCAGTGATTTTTTTGTGCTTTTTTTTTTTTTCCGATCGCACTGCCTTGGCCTGCTCGTTGACCCGCACTCATTTGCCGTGTGCATCCTTCACCTCGACTGTAGCGTCGATGATTTTGGACTGGGTCTCCTCCTGAAGAACAAGCAGATTAAGCGCATGATCTCGTCCTACGTCGGTAGGTCATGACCCCACGTCCCACCGCAACCGGTGCTGGCCTCTTCTAGTCCGCCTTATCCGTGATTCTGCCCATTTTCGTCAAATTTACCTCGGGCTCTGCAATGCTTGGCAATGTGCAATAGGTGAGAATGCCGAGTTTGAGCGCCAGTACATCAATGGCGAGCTCGAGGTGGAGCTGACTCCCCAGGGCACCCTTGCGGAGCGCATCCGTGCCGGTGGCGCCGGTGTGCCTGCTTTTTTCACTCCGACCGGCTTTGGCACCGTGATTCACGAGGGTGGTGCCCCCATCAAGTACAAGTCAGATGGTAGCGGTGAGATTGAAATCCCCTCCGCCCCGCGCGAGCACCGCCAGTTCAACGGCAACGACTACATCATGGAAGAGGCCATCACCGGCGACTTTGCCCTCATCCGCGCCTGGAAGGCCGACAAGGCCGGCAACCTCGTCTTCCGAAAAACCGCCCGCAACTTCAACGCCCCCATCGCCCGCGCTGCCAAGATCACCATTGCTGAAGTCGAGGAGATTGTGCCCACTGGCACCCTGGACCCCGATGACATTCACGTCCCCAGCGTCTACGTGAACCGCATCATCAAGGCCCCCTCCCTCGAAAAGCGCATTGAGCGTTTGACCCTATCCAAGGAAGACGGTGGCCGCCAGGCGCCTGCCGCTGGCAGTGCCGCCGCCAAGCGTGAACAAATCATTCGCCGCGCTGCCCTTGAATTCAAGGACGGCATGTTTGTCAACCTAGGCATTGGCATGCCCATGCTGGCCTCCAACTTCATTCCCGAGGGCATCACCGTCACTCTTCAGAGCGAGAACGGCGTCCTTGGTCTGGGTCCCTTCCCCCGCCCCGGCCAAGAGGATGCGGACCTGATCAACGCTGGCAAGGAAACGGTCACCGTTCTTCCCGGCTCCTCCTTCTTTGGCAGTGATGAATCCTTTGCCATGATTCGCGGTGGTCACATTGACCTCACCGTCCTCGGTGCCATGCAAGTCAGCCAGTACGGTGACTTGGCCAACTTTATGATTCCCGGCAAGATGGTCAAGGGCATGGGCGGCGCCATGGACTTGGTCTCCGCCCCCGGATCCCGCGTGGTCATCACGATGGAGCATTGCGCCAAGGTAAGGCCTTGCGGAAGCCATGTAACGGCGTACTACAACCCGTAGGGGAACCACTTCAGGGCACCGCATCTCTCTTGCTTGTCAGCTCATTCGCCTGAGACTTTTCCTTGGCTTGCCTGCATAGAACGGTGGTCACAAGATTCTTGAAAGCTGCAGCCTGCCGCTGACCGGCCCAAGCTGCGTCGATCGCATCATCACTGAAATGGTAAGTCAATGGCTGCACATGCCTTGGCCGAGCATCGTGCGACCGGGCTCTGCAGTGCTCATGGCCTCTTTTTTGGTTTCTCTTGTATGTTTTTGTTTTGTGCTAAACCCCTATTGCAGGCCGTCTTTGATGTGGACCCCAAGAAGGGCCTTGAGCTTGTCGAGGTGGCCGAAGGCATCTCCGTGGATGATGTCAAGGCAAGTGCTCGTACCCCGAACGCTTGAAGACTCATTCGCCAACCCTGCCATCCTGACTTGCCCACTACCCTGCTCACCCGTTTGCCTGATACTAGGCGGCCACTGGCGCCCCCTTCAAGGTGTCGGACAACCTCAAGACCATGCCCCTCGCCTAAATGGCCTGACAAACACACGCAAAGGCACCGTACCCACGCACACGTTGCCCCCCTTGCCATCACCACTCGGCCTTCTCCGCCTATTACGCCTTCTTGGACTAGGCTTTTGAACGAATCCAATTCTCAACAACATCCAACTCTCCTCTCTCCTCTCTCTCCTCTCTCTCCTCTCTTTCTCAAACCGACCAAACCAATTCAATTCTCTCCTCTCTCTCTCGCTCTCTTTTCATCGCTCTCTTTCTTGAACTCTCAAAAAAAAAAGAGTTTGAAAAGTGTTTCAAACAACACACTTCCACAGAGCCGTTACAAAAACCTGAACGAACCAACAAAAAAAAGAAAAAAAACCTCTTTGAGGTCGATTGATACGATTGTGACGCAAAAGGGCAGCGGCGACCCCTGCTTGGAGCTGTGGGTCGGCGCATGCGCGGGCTTCGGACGTGGTAACGAGGCAGACGGTGCGCACCAACCAAAACAAAAGGAGCACGATTGATAGCTGTGGTTTCAAAGCCTCTGCTTCGTGTGCTATGCAGCACGGCTAAGCTGCACACCACAGCAGGGTTGCACTCTCAGATCCAGCACGCTGCCCCCTGCTCGTTGAGAGTTTGCCCTCGCATGGAAGCGGTCAATCCGACAGTCGACTGGTATCTGGAGAGAAGGCTGTCCAGCGTGCCTTGATTTGTGCCTTGATTTGACACGGGCACTGGGTCGCGGTCTGGCAAGCAACATCATGGCTCGCCAGGAGCAAATACAAGAAGTGCTACGCCAGGTAAATCGGCACCAGAATTCGCAGCATGAACCCTGCCTGCTCCGTTTGCACCGTTGAACATCCTTTTCTCACGGCTGCCACACTTGCGGTGCAGGTCAATGCGCTTGTCAATGCCAAGCGATCAGAATGGGAAGCCAAGCTCGGAGGTATGCTGCTCACACACGTCTGGAGAGCGACACCATGTCCTCGCTCATTCGCGTCCCTTGCATGACACAGCGCTTCAGAATAACTTGGATCATGCCTACGCCGAGAACGCTGCGCACCGTGACACTTTTGAGCAATTGGTGTGCCATCTCTGCCAATGCTTCTGTTTCGATCGCATTCGCTCCGATCGCATCGGACCCCACCACCCTCACAGACCCAATTCTACCTCCCACCCTCATCTTTTAATTAGCGCGCGGAGAACCAAGAACTACGCACACAGTTGACGACCCTGTCCAACACCTCTGATGCACTCACCACCAGGTGTGCTGCCGTTGGTCCGCCAACCTCCCCATGGCAGTGGGGTGCGCGTTTGCTCTGCTGGCGCACTTGTCAACCTGCTGATCTGATGACCTCCTTGCAGATATGATACCTATCTCTCCACAGCCAAGATCGAGCTTGACACGGCGCATGCTGACAAGCAGGCACGTGTTTTATTTACCTCCAACCCCCAGCTTGCTAGCCCTCATCCCCAAACCCTCGACTCAAACGCATTTGCCCGACAATAGGCACTTCGAGCCGCATATGAGGCTGAAAAGAGGCAGCTGGAAAAGCAAATTGCCCTTTTGGAGGCACAAGCCGTGCCACGCACCACGTATGTTGAGCCGAGTCCAGAAGCGCACAACCCCAAAGCATTGCCATGACTCATCCGGTGTTTGAACGGACCGTCTGCAGCGATCGTGAATCGACAGAGCTTAAGCAACAACTTCAAAGAGCCCAAAGCGAGATTCGGGCTCTTCGAAACCAGCAAACATCCAACAATGCTCTGGTCGAGCGCGCAACCCACTTGGAGCAGGAGAATGCCCAACTGCGCCAAGAACTACACCATTCCCAGCGTTCAAGTCGACAGGACTCGGCTCGTGTTAGCGCCAAAGTGGACCGCTTGGAGCAGGAAAATGCTCAACTACAGCACGAACTTGCTTCTCACCGCCGCCTCGGTTCGCAAGACGCCGCTCGTGCTGCAACCCAGATTGAGTTGCTGGAGCAAACAAATGCACAGCTTCAACAGCAACTTTCTAAAATCCTCCAAGCGGGGGATATCCGGCCCGAAACCCAGGTCAGTCCCCCTCCCCCAAACATCTGCCCCACCCCACGCCAGCCAAATGCACAATAGGTGAAGCTTGCAGACAGACTCACCACGATTCATTCGCTATCCAAGACGCGCGACGCCTCGGCGCTCCTAGAAGTGCAAGATGAGCTGGCCCAAGTGCGCCGCGATTTAGAGCGCACCCGCCGCGAAGCGCAAGAGCGCCAACAGCGCCAAGACGACGAGCTTGCCCGCCTGCATCAGGTAGAGTCACCCCTGTATAGTTTGAGCTTGGTGCTGTACCTCATGCCTTTGACCCGCATTGCGCGACAGGAGCTCAACATGCGTGAACAAAAGGCTGATCAGACTCAGGAACAGCTGCGCCAGCAATTATCGGACGCTCGGCGACAAACGCTGCAATGCCAAAGCAAAGTTGATGCGGCGCAGCGTGAGGCGGAGCAAGGCGAGACGCAAGCTCGGCAGTACCGCGCTGACCGTGACAAGCTAGCAGCTCAATGCGAGCGCTACAAGGCATCTCTTGAAGAGATGCAAGTGCGTGTTGACCGGGAACTGCGCTCGCCACGACAAGACGCCACAGATGCACAGCTGCAGCGCCTGCAAACTTCACTGAGCGATGCCCGTGAAACCAACCTCGCGCTTGAAGCGCAAGTGCACGAATTGCGGGTGGGAGCGCAGGCTCGAAAGGAACACGAGCAAGCTTTGCGAGCTGAGCTTGCGGCTTGTCAAGCAGACCTCGAGGTCGCGCGCGACCAGGTGACGCAGCTCCGCACCGAGCTCACAGAAGCGCAAGCAGAGCGTCGTCAAGCCCAAAGTGACGAGCGAACCGCTCGCAGCGAGGTAGAACGCCTTCAGCTGGAGGTTCAGCTGCGTTCCCAACGAGACCACGAAGCGGACAGCGCCATCGAACGCGCCCGTATTCAGGTGAGCCTGTTCGTGCCATGGCTTCTGTGCCTTATGGCCAAATGCAATCCAAGGCAGAAACCAAAACAAGGACACAACCGGGGTGGGGATTTTATTCAAATCGCTCATTGCCTTGTCATACCAAACTCCGCCACTCTCGCTCGTTCCTTCACATTCCCTCTTTTTTCCTGCGCGGGCTTGCAGACGGAGACATTGGAGGGCATCCAGAGTAGCTACGAGCAGCAAATGGATGCCCTGCTTGAGCAAGCAGCCGTGGACCAGCAAAAGCACCGCAGCCTGCAAAGCGAGCACGCACAGCTGCAGCAGCGTGCCGAGGCCCTTGAAGCTGAGGTTGATCGCCTGCGAGCTCAGCAGCTTGCCGGAACCAATGAGCAGGCACGCCTATCAGCTACCGTCACAGGCTTGCAGCAGCAACTTGAAAGCGCTCGTGGTGAGCGTGCCACACATGCTGCTGAAGCAGAGCAGCTTGCAGCGGCACAAACTGAATCCGCGCGCCTGCGAGACTTGAACGAGGCATTGGAGCGAAAGGTGGCAAGCCTGGAGGTAGATCTAGCGGCTCGTGACGCCACACTTAGGGCCAAGACTCGGGCTGAAGGAACAGCAACACAAGAGGCCTCGCGACTTCGCCAAGAAGCTGCACGCATTGAGGCAGACCGCGACGCCTTGGCGCACGAAGCTCACGAAGCACGACGTGAGCTATTGCGACTCCAGACAGATGCCCAACAGCAGCTACAGGAAGGAGTGCAACGGCTTCAGAATACTCAAGAACGTCTGCAGAAGACTCAAGAACGGCTGCAGGACGTTGAGCGTCAATTGCAAGAGTCTCAGCAGTTGATCATCCGCTTGCGACGCGAGCAAACCGAAGCGCAACAAATTCAGTCTGATGCAAGCCACAAGCAAATGGGGCAACTCCAGGCCATGCTAGCCGAGCAGCAACGCTCGCTGGAGGATGTCACGACCAAGCTACAGCAGAGCCACGAAGAGCGGGACCAGGCAATTGCTGAGGCGCGCGCGATTCGCGAACAGCTGGAGTCTGTACAGACTTCCGCCAGCGCTACACAGGTCTGTTCTTCGTCGATTTTGTGTCCTTTTTCTTTCTTTCTTCTTTTGTTGGTCGACTTTCTTGTCGCAGGTGGTACCTGATCCTTTGCGCCGCACCTGCCCTCAGCAAGTGGATGAACAGATGCAAGCCCGGCTGTCCGAGCTGGAACGCGAATGCAATCAACTTCGTGTGAGACTGCCGTCTCTGGGATAGGATATGGCACAGCGAAGGAATCGAGGTGTCTGTGCCGTGACCAATGACTCATATTGCGTGTCTGTGTTTGCTCGCCCACCTTCTTCTTTCCCGCAAAACTAGACCCACGCAGAAGAGCTCGAAGTGGCTCGTCAAGGCAATGCGCGAAAACTAGCGCAGCGGGAAGTCGAATGTGCTCGGCTACAAGCCGAGGTGCAACGGCTTCGCGACGTGCCTGCCATTCCAGAGCCGGTCTCGCCTCACCATAACAGCCAACCCAGCGATCTTCAGGCGCTGCTCCAACAAGAATCAGAGACGAGCACCAAGCTTCGCCGTGAGAACTTGGACCTACGCGAGCAACTCAAGCTTGTTCGCGATCAACTCACCAAGGTGGGATATCGCTCGATGGTTTGGTTCGTGCTTTTTTGTTTTGTTTTTTTGTCTTTTTCTTGTGGGGAAACAAGAAGTAACTGGCACTCTTTCGAAACTTATGCACAGGCATGGCCTACGCCGACGCTCGATCGTCGTGCCTCCAACACAACCGACATGTTGATGGACATGGGGGAGTCCGTCTCACACATGGGCGAGAGTCTGTCGCGACTGGATATGGACTCAATCATTCGCAATGTCATACATGGCGCTGAAGAGGTATGTCTCTGCTTCCGACCCCCTTGCCATTGGCCTGCGCATCGTCGGCCTCACCCCCAACCATTCATCGCCCCCATACCTCATAGTTGCTGCAATTACCACCTCACTGGCAAGCCGGGCTGCCCGACACTCGCCGTGTCATCACGCCGCTGGACATGTCCAATGAGAGCAACGCAGCTGCGTCAGAAATTGTGCGCGATGCCACCGCAGCGGCGCAAGCAGTGGGCCAGGCCACAAAGCGGACGCCGGATACCTCCGGGCTCTCGGAACAGCTCCTGGCTGTTGAGGAATCCCGCGCCGCGCGTGGTGCCCCCTCGGGCATGTCGTCAGCCGAGGCTTCGCCCCAATCCTCGGGCGGCGACGACACGGCTTCCACCCGCTCCCAGTCCTCCGACTTTTTGCGGGAGGAAGCGGAGCGATCCCGCCGCTTTGAAGAGCAGATGGAGGCTCAATTCTCTGCCCTGACCAAGGCGCTTGACTCAACACTCAATTCACTGACCTCGACGCCCGTGCGACGTCAATAAGAGCATGGCACGCGTGTAAATGCATGTATTGTGTGTGCCATGAGCAAAATGTAGTTGTTGGTTTTTTTTCGCCCAATAGCCCTGTTTGAGTTTTGTGGCGGTTGGGGTCGATGGTTGCAAGTCGCGCCGACTATAGAGTACTCAAGCCATCAATCGGCATAATTAAATTATTTTGAAGGACAGCTTGGTCGCCGTGTGTGTCTCCCATTTCACAACAAAGCGACGAAAACAAAATTTAATTTCAGGTCTTTTTTTTTTTTGTTTGTGTGTGTGCTCACATGGTCTTTCGACGAAGCAAATGCAACAGAGCTCAATTTGTGGTCAAGTGAACGGACAAACAAAGATTTCTCCGCAGTTTACCAGATACGGTAGCGCAAGATCAGCGCAAGATCAAAAGAGCTTGGAAATCCGTTGCTTGAGGGAGGTGATCGAGATGACAAGGATGAGAGAAGAGCAAAATTACTCAAAGCCGAATTGCTTGTCCTGGCCCTCGCCACCCACGTCGAGGTAACCGCCACCTTCCTCAAGAGCATCGTGCTCGGCAAAATCGGCATCGCCATCAACATGGACACCCTCCTGCACAAGATAACCACCGTCCGCGTTAACAGTGGGATCTTCCAGATAACCACCATCTTCCTGGCCGGCAGTCGCCAGGTTCTCGGACGAATCGTAAATGGGATTTGTGGTGCGACGAGCATTTCCATTCAAGGCGGGCTCACTGTACAGGCTTTCATCGGCGGCGCCCATCTGATCGTAGAGTTCGTTGCCTCCTGCTGCAGCCTTGGGTCCCTCATCATACATGGGGTTCTCGAAAGAGACAACAGAGCGCTCCTCGGTGCGCGCAACGGCAGGAGTGGCACGGCGGCGGCGCAAGACGAGCAGCACAAGCAACACTGCCAGCAGAACCACGGCGCCGGCAGCTGCACCAGCAATAATGCCCGTGCTGTCACCAGAAGCAGAGGATGAGGCACCCACGGCACCCGAGCCGCCCGTGGTCTGGGAAGAGATGGTGGTCGTAGGGAACAGCATGGCATGGGTTGTCGCGGCCAAGGCCGTAGCGGTGCTGTTGGCATTTTCATTGAGAGCATAGCAGGACTCGCCATCGGGCATGAAACCGTTACTGTCACACTTGACAAAAGAGTAGAAGTAAGCCTCCAAAACATCGAGGGCCGCGTCCGTCTTGGAGCTATCGGCGAAAACCTCCATGGCTGCTGAGATGAGGCAGTCGTGATCCCAGGCCAAGTTGACATAGCAGTTGGGATAAGTGATCCGCGTGGTTACCACGGCTGAATGGAGCGCCGTGGCGATGAGTTGATAGGAGGAGGTAGCAGCCTGGCTTTCCGTGATGTCGCAATCCTGACTGGCGCAGTGAGTTGTGTAATTGAAGTTAATCTGCAGCTGGATGTCCTCAGAGCGGCGGCGGTCACGAGAGACAACTGAAATGTCCGTCAAGACAACATCGACAATGGGGCCAAGACCCTCGATGAAGCTGGCAATGGAGGCATCCAAGTTGGCGCGGTTATCGCCATTGATGAGACGGCGCAGAACCTACAAGCGATAAGGAAGAAGGCGAAGAGAAACAACGACGTGAGGTGTTGTTGCGTATCAGTACAAAAAGACTGAGGCACCTGGTCCAGAATCTCAGACAAGCTTGAAACGACATGTGGGTTGACTTACCACCGAGGACAGCTGAGCGCCAATGTAAAAGTTGGGGGACTGAGCGAAGGAGAGAGCGGGAATGACAGTCACAATGGGGCTCAAGGCATCCGCCTGCTCGCCCAAATCAGACATGACTTGATCAAAGTAGGCCTTGTTATTCGTCGCAGTCAAGTCCAGGCCCGAAAGCAAAGCGATAATCGAGTTTTTGAGCGCCGAGACCTCGTCGTCCTCATAAATGCTGGCCGAAGACCAGAGACCCGCGGCCTGTAGAGCGCCTGCCATTTGCTGGCTGGACTGACACAGGCCATTGGGGCAAATGGACCCAAGCAAGGTATCGGGCTCGGAGAAAAGGCTCAACAAGATGACGGAAGCATTGTTGAGGGCCTCACAAGCCAGCGGGGTCTCACAAGTATCAGAGTCACCAGAGCCATCGCCCACCAAACTCTCGGCTAGCATGCTGACGCCAACCAAGAGCAGGGAGTTCTCCACGCCCTTGTCCAACGCCGTGGAGTTGATGTTGTTCAATGTACTGCTGGCAATCCTCTTGAGAAAGGGGTTGGCCACCTGAGCGTTCGTTGCAGCACTGGGCTTGAGGAGAGTGTCACGAGTAGCATTGATGGCAATGGTCAGATTGACCACGTTCTCGCCCATGACGGCGCCAGTGACGTCAACACTAAAGGCGGCAGAGCCGAGGAAAGCGGCTGTGACAGTCGAGGATACAGCAAAAATGAGATGCTGTCAAATAGAAAATGAAGAAAAAAATGACGTGCTTTACAAATACACGAGGCAACGATTGACGTACAAAGACGAGAGGCAAAGAGGGCACGAAAGTGATCCATGTCATCCATGAGAACGGAGAGAACCGCGCTGGTGTAACCAACGACCGAGTGGGAGACAGAGTAGGTACCAGAGACGAGCATGGGCCGTTGGCGCTCGGCCTCCTCGTCACGAGCATTTCTGCCAAGCGCCTCATCAATGATAGCTTGTTGCCTCTGTCGTTCTTCCTCAGATTCAGGGCAAGAGGTTGGGCAGAAGCAGGTCGGGGCACCAGTCGTGTAAATAGTGTAGGCACTATCAACAACAATCCAAGACGAGGCATAGCGTGAGCAAAAGGTTGAAAGCAATCAAACGCGATTGTGATGAAAACCACCCCCAACTCACCATTCCTCGCCGCCAAGCGAGATGCTGTTGCGGATGTCATCAAACTGCCACATGGGGAGTTCGGCGGGGGTCTCGATCTCAACATCTCCAATGTTCAGGTTCTGAATGTAAATGTGTCCAAGCGCTGGGTCAGCGAGGGAGAAGTAGTAGGCTGCGCTGCTGTCCAGGCGAACGTTGTGGTTGCTAGAAGGGAAATTTCCACGAGAAAAAAAAAATCAAAAGAGGGGTGAGCAAGTGAGTCAAAACAAGACACGAATGCAAAAAGTCAAAGTCATGGAGACTTTCTTGGCTTTGCATGCAATGCTGGTTTTGGTCAAACTCACCAAGGGGGGGTTGATGTGCCCGACGACGTGCCAGTTAGGAGCCACTGCCAAGAAGCGGAGGAAAAGCATGGGAAAAAAATGCATGATCAGGCCAAGATGTCACACGAACACAAACACAAGGATGATGATCCAAGGTCCTCGTTTTGCAATACGGACGTTTTTGTGGCAGTTGAAATGGAAGCGCTCGTCATTCTGATTGGGGCCTTTGAAGGTGACGACCGAGCCGGATTCCTTCAAAGACTCCTTGAACATGATGCGCGTGCTCGAGCCGGTGGCGGGCGCTGCCAAAGCAATGACAGAAAGGCGCAGGGGCAGTATGAGCATGTGTAGATCATGACGAGCGAGGCAACCAAAACGGCGTCATTAACATACCGAATCGAAACTTGCCGGACCGGGGGAAAGTAATCTGCAGCAAAGGAAAGAAGGGAAAAGAAAACAGCAAGCGAACATGAGACCATGAGCAGCACAGGGTCGAGGTCCTTTGATGGGCTGCAAGCAGCGGCTTGACGTACGCGGCCGACGCTCAACTCGGTAACATCAATATTGGCAACGTAGGGTTTATCATTGGTGAGGTTCAAGACGCTAGCTTGATTCGGGGTGCCATTCCAGCTGTTGCGCCAAGGAATGAGCTTCGCGAAACAAATCGATACAGCCAACTCTGCCGACCAAGAGGCGGTTCAAACTGCCGAGGGAAGAGACTGCCGCCAGCACGTACTTTTTGTTATCGGAGAAAACAAGGGTGGCGCCATTCCAAACGTAGCGCTGGGCCGAGACAGCAAGCAGCAAGGCACTCAGCACGGCCAACTTGGCCGTCGTGTGCACCATGGTGTCCAGTACACTTGCAACGTGACGAGAGAGAGCGCGTGCGCGGGGGGGAGACAGCGAGAGACGGTTCGCACACACGCACACACGCACACACTGCCGTTTGCCCGTCAAGTGAGCAAAATGCGTTTCGGAGTGATGTCGCGATCTCTCTCTCTCTCTCTCTCTCTCTCAAAGCCTTTCTTGCAGCAGACGCATGTATCGTTCAGATGGGAAAAGTCTGCTTAAAACAATACAAAACTTTGGTCAAGCTAAAATGTCAGCCTTTTGTGGGATGGGCTGTGTCGTCCCCGTTTGCATCAATTAGCTGTCTGAGGCATGAACATACCATCATCATCATTGGCGGCGGCACAGGTTGGTCTATGTGGCAGCGCATGGATATCTTTCTTGACTGCACAGGGCGGTGTACAGTTGTCATAGCTGTCTAAGCATTTTTTTCTCAAACTCGGCCTGAAGCTTACCTTCCCATTTTGGAAGCTGTCGACCGAGAAGAACACATGGGAGAAGGCGGGGGGAGGGGCGGGGGGAGGGCACGGGAACTGGGGAGTAGAAACAAAACAGGGTCGGACTCAACGCGCTTGTCAAGACGCCACGTACACATGAACACGTAAAATCAAGGCTCACAAATGCGCCGCACAAGAAAAAAAAAATCACAATCTGTCTGTCCAAAATGTGCCACCAGAAGAAAACACGAAAACGTTGTCTGTTCGAGAGGGAGGGGCGAAGAACCCGCTTAGTTGTCACCGGCAGCTCGCACGCGATCCTGGTAGCGTGGAGGGTGAATCGGTGACACTTTGCGGCGTGCATTTTCCGTGTTGGGGGACACACGTGAACCCCCGAGCATGGATGGGCTAGGCTCCTTGGAGGGACGGCGGTTGTTGGGACCTGCGCGCCATAGCAGGTGAGGACAGCCATAATAATGTAGAATAAAGCGATTCTTGCCAAACAGGCCCGAGACCTTTCGCAGCAAACAAACTTACCAGGGGTATTGAGATTCCAGCCCACAGCGGTGTCCTTGGCATCCGCAGTCGAAAGCAGGTCGGTGGTGCCTTGCTCCTGGATTGGTCGCAGACCACGTCGCGCCCGCGGGGTAACAGCCTCTTCCGAAGCTGGTTCCGGCTTGGCGGGACCGATGGTGAGCGAGTCCAAAAGAGGTGTCACCCCCTCGGCCAGCTCCAACTCGGGCTCCGACGTCGACTCTCCGACCTCAATCTCAAGACCCATGCGCTTGGGGATGCGAGCACCTTCGCGGCGACTCGGTGGGCGTTGGGTATTGCTACGATACAGGTCGGGCGTGGCCAGCGGCACAGAGGTGGTGGTGGTTGCACCCTTGCCACCGGCGTTGGAGGACGAGACGGCGGGGGTTGGCGCCTCGACCATGTTGATGATGCCCTGGTAGCCCACGTCCATCATCATATCGGGACTACCCATCTCAACGGCACCGTTCCAGGCGGCATGAACCGGGCCACTCATCGTAAAAACACCCGGCGTCATGGGCGTCATGGGGGTCATGGGCACGGCCATGGGATCGTACACTTGCTGGCGGTGGTGGTGCTGCGACTGCATTGGCTGTGCCTGAACGGCCTGCGCCGGATAGTAGTGTGTCTGAGTACCAGGCATCGAAGGCATGCTTGTCATGTAACCATTGGCTGGGGTGCCGTATGCTTCGTGCCCAAAATACTCGCCGTTGGGTCCATAGCCCTGGTACGGTTGTGGAGGAAGGGTAGGGGCATAGCCTGAGTAGAACCAGGAGAAAGGTGAGCACACAAGTTGGCTCCCAGCGCAGCACGACGCGAAACGGCAAAGGAAAGGAGAAGTTGGCGACCTTGGCACGTACTGTTGGGAGGCACCGGTGTGTAAGTACCAGCAGGGTGGCCGTAGCCGTTGGAGTGAGCATCGTAGCTGTTGCGGTGCACGCCCATGCCCATGCCCGTGTTCATGGGCATCGCGCCCGCGCCCATGTTCATACCCATGTGCGGGGTCATGTGCATGGTGGGTGCCATGTGCATTGGCGTTTGCATGGGCATGCCCGCGTTCATGTGCATCGGTGTTGTGCCTGGGCGGACCATGTTCATAGATTGAGCCATGCCCATGTTGTGGGCATGGCCCGTGTTGTGGGCATGGCCCATGTTGTGGGCATGGCCCATGTTCATGCGCACATTGTGGCCCAAGGCCGGGGCCGATTGCTGGCGATGGAAGGGGGCGGGACCGTTGCGGCCGGGCATACCCACAAGTTGAGTGGGTTGTGAGTTGCGGCGCATCAGCATGGGGTGCCCTTGAGCGCCCATGTGGCCTTGAGGAAAGGCTGGGACGTTTTGGGCCGGTTGAATAAAGGCTTGCTGGTGCGGCGATTGGCGTCCGCCGCGCTGGCGCTGACGAGCCACCTCTTTCTTGCCTTGAATAATCTGCTCACCAGTTTTTTGGGGATGGCCAAAGCTGACCCGAATGGCTGAGGACACAATGACAAGGCCATGACCTGCATCGCGCACTCGGCACTATCCAGGGTTGACCAAAGGGGGCGGGTGTCCAAGGACAAAGGACACGCTGGGTCAGCTGTGCATATCGGTTCGAGCGCGGGGGCAATCAGTTTTTGCTCTTGGCAGTCAGGATAACACGCACCGAGGATTCAAAATCGGTGCAATCGACAAAGGCAAAGCCGCGAGGATTGCCGTCTTGGTCGCGCACCAGATCACAGTACTCGATGCCCGTCTCGCCGAGATAACTGCGGATACAAGGTGGAGGGGACGGGAAGGGGGTAAGATGAATGGCATGGAGCGAGAGGCAGGGCATGCGCAGCTCCTCAGCCGTGCTCGTGCAACTCGCCTTTGCAGGATGGCGGCGTCGCTGATGGTCTTGGGCAAGCGATCAATAAATAGGGTGCGGGAGCGAAAGTTGTTAATGTCCTAACCAAGCAGTTGTGGCAGTTATCGTGAGGTGCTTTCGGACCCGAGGCACCCGTCAGTCTGTGCACAGGGATGGCGTACAAAATCAATGGGGCGCATGACATCAACGCGGATGGGCCGCTCATTAACAACGTAAGAGGCCAGGTCTCCACGAGCTTTGACGGCGTCCTCACGGGTCAGGAACTCGACAAATCTGCGTATGTCCAGGGCATGGGTTGGCAAGAAGGGAATGAACATGTGCGTCATGAAGCATGTACTCGGTCACCGATCAAAGGGCGTGCATTAGCCAAGCGAGTTTGGGAAACGGTGATTGGCATACCCATAGCCGAGGCTCTTGTTGTTATGTGAGATAAGGAAGGCGCGGTGCACGCAGTTGGTGCGCAAGCCTAGCTGCAAGATCTTGGTCACCGGCACGCGATCGGCTACAGCCAGCAAGCCACGATGTCATGTCCAATGAGAAGACGGTAGGAAGAGGAGCCGCTATGATCTTGGCCTGGCTTGAGGTCAGGCATTGGAAGGAGGACGGAAGGTCATACCCAGGTTGCCAACAAAGAGAAGACCATCTGTCCGTGGGAGACCGGCGCCGATGGTAACATCGTTGAACACGCAATTATTCAAAGTGGCAATGGCCTCTTCGGCGGTAGTACCCGGGGCCAAAAGGATGCGGGCAGCTTTTTCCCGATGGCCCGGCTCTGTAGGAGCAGAGCGTTGAGCAGGGAGGCAACGATCACACCAGCAATCGTGCATGAGTGGAAGTGAAAGCCAAAGGCGGGAGCGGCCGGGATGGGGGTATGATGTGTGGCTGCAAGTGAAGCGAGAGACGGGGGGGGGTGCACAACGGGCACGTGTACCTTGACGTTCAAAGCGCACAGTTTCCGCCTCGACACCGTGTTGCTCGCTCAGAAAATCCTTGAGGCCCTGTCGTGTCGACGACATGGGAGAGAACACCGGTCAAGCATCGTGCGTGTTAACGGCGACGACGACGTGCAAAAACAGGCTGTACAAGGGAAGGTGGGTGCTGAGCGTACGCGGTTGGTAATGGAGCTGGGAAGGCCGGTGAGGCGCACCACACGTTGATCGGAATAACGGTGGGTGGGGCCGGAAATGACGCCTACATCAAGCCATGGAATTGGCGGCACGGCAGGATCGAGGCGACCTGTGAGCTCTAAAGTCCATGGTTGCGCCCACACGCAAGCAGCGACAGAAAGGCTTGCACACCTTCGACCGAGAAATCAAAGTTTTGCTCCTCGGTATTGACCGGCGACTGGGGTGTCGACGTCGCCATGGCTCAACTTGCGCAAAAGGGCCGATACCTTGCAGGTCTCGGGCGGCTTGGTAATGGCAGGGAGGGGGCAAGAGCTGCTCACACTGCTCCTGCCGATGTGCAGACACGGAGATGGGAGAAGAAGAAAACCAGAAGAAGCCACAGATGCCAAGAGGCGATGAGCGAAACAACACGCGCTTTGCCTCGGTCCGCCTCGTTCTCCTTCTCTGTGTGTGTGTCTCTCTCTTGAGACGAGATCAGACCAGAGCAGCCAGCAAAGAGGTCACTGCCCAGACTTGATGCAGGGCGCGCACATCGCTCAACACATGTACCAAGCCCGATGACACCTCCAACTCACCAGTTTCACCCACAGCGATCCGCGGACCACTTTCACGAGAGAGAGAGAGAGAGAAAAAAAAAACGAGAGAGACACAGAGAGAGAGAGACACAGAGAGACAGAGAGACAGAGAGACAGAGAGACAGAGAGAGCAGCAGGCAGCAGCAGCACAGCCAACAAAAGTCAGAGGAGAAGACACACACAGTCAGAGGCAGAGGGGCGGATAAAAGAAAGGTTAGAATTGAGAGAGAGGGTTTTTAGGAGGGTAGAAGGGTGACTTGAGAGAGAGGGATAACCAGAGATGTGGTTGTATGTTGGGCAGTGATTCAGAGAACAAGGCTGAGGCGGGATAACAGGCAAGGTGAAATGTTGTGATGCACGACCGAAATTTTAATGCCTTTGGTCCGGTTGTTCGTTTTTCAATTTTTGGCGAAGAAATAGAACCAGAAAACATGAATTGCTTTCGCACCAAAACCTTACTCTGACTGATACGAAAAATATCTCTTGCTGACAATTTAATTTTGCTGACAAAGGATCAAAGTGTGACAAACCATCCACTCATGATCAAGTACTGCATCCACTCGGGACATGTCTGACGTCTGGTAGCAGCTCTCCGGTTTCTTATGGAAGCGCAGCCCCAGCCCCCTCCCAGGCCCCAGCCCTGTCTCGCATCGAACCGCCCCGTCTGCATCTGCCGCGCTGCTATTGATAAAGTGCATCTGGATGCCGTAATAAACAGATGAAGCGTGGTCGTTGTTGCTTTTTTTTTCGGGGGAACTTTGCCACGGTTTGTCAACCGTACCCTATCCCCAGCCAAGTTCTATGAGAGGAATGTACCACCTCTTGGTGGGGGTGTGTCAGCTGTCAAACGCAGCACATATTTAGCAGTCGTGATCTTGAGGAAAAAAAAGGCAAAAAGTGGGGAACTGGGACATCAACAACGTCTGCGCAGCACACACCAAGTAGCCGAGGACAGGAGATGTGCTCAAAAGTTGTTGAGGTATGAGTGCACCAACCTTCGTCGTCGCCGCCGAGGTCGGGGATCGAGTCAAGCCCTTTCTTGTTCCAGACTGTCGACCCCCCCAAAAAAGTCCTGCTTCGTCTTGATTGGCTATGCGGCGGAAGGAAGCAAAGGACGGAAGGCACGTCACCTTCCCAAGCCTAGTTGGGACCACATTGCACCAACCAACCTCTGAAACTGCCTCTGCCTCTTTCTTCCGATGGCCGTATGTCCATCCATGACGATACCATCTATACATCTGATACTCCCATGTGGCTTGTTGACAGCTGACAGGACCTCTCCCTCGAGCTGTGGGATATAGATAGACCGACACAAAACCCAAAACACAGCATCACACACTCGACCAGCCCATCAACCAGGCCAAGGCTCAGCGCACAGCGCCTCTTCAGAGCCATCAACACCCTTGCCTCATCTCCAACAACATCTTGTCCCGGTCCTTACAACTGCACCCCCCCTCTAAAAAGAAATCGATTGCTCTCTCGCTCTCTCTCTTTCTCTCTCTCTCTCTCTCTCTTACATCTCTGATCTCGTCCTCTCATTCTCTCATGTCTCTTCTGTTGCTTCCTCTCCCGCTTGTATCTCTCGTGCTCTTGTACGTCTCTCTGATCTCTCTCTCTCTCTCTCTTGTCTTTCTCTCTCTCTCTGCATCTCTCTCTCAAGCAGGAGGAGTTTTTCTTTTGTTTTGTTGCTTGTTGTTGATCCCACACACACACATACACACAAACAGAAGTGGCGGCGGCGGGAAGGGCATTTTACAGCTGCCTGCTCTCCCCGGCTCATCACCTTTGAAACAAGTGCCCTCCCTCCTCCCTCCTCCCTCCTCCTCCTCCTCCTCTTCCTCCTCTTCCTCTTCCTCCTCTTCCTCCTCCTCTTGCCGTTTGGCCCTCTTTTGATCGGGCATAGCGTAGGAGGTATGCCGTGTTCATCCTGGGCCACGACAGTAGTCATGGTTGTTGACGCTGTTGGGGTGACGAGCAGCAGCGGGAGGAGCGACACGACCGTTCGTCCTTGCTCTGGCTGACCTCGGTGACACGCCCGCCCCCGCCCTTGCCTCCTTCCCTTTCCTTTAGTTTTCGCCCAGCGTCTCGCTTCACCTTTGGATTATCCATCTCGTCGAGGTGGGTGTGATGGCTAGCTTAGACGCCGCCGCCGCTGCTGCCGTCGTCTTGTGTGATTCGCCGTGCTTGGCACCTGCGGCTGCTTGACGTTGCTTCTATACGCCCCTCCTCTGTATTCATCCCTCGCGCCTCCGCTGCACGGCATGCCCCTTTTGTAGATGGTTCGTGTCAGGAAGGTCGCCCTCATGGGCTTTCCTGCCGTCGGTACGCCCTCGGCCCCCGCCCCCACCGGTGTTTGCGCTGCCGCTTTTTTTTTTTTGTTGTTGTTTTTGTTTTGTCCATGCCTATGCCTACGGGCTTGCTATATCCCCAACGCACACGCGGGCTGGTGCTTCCGTGCAAATGTGCCTTCCTGCGTGCCTTGACTGTGCCCAGGCGTGTGCCGGTGCTGTTGTATTCAAGCGTTCTCTTTACTCCGCCCCTTTCCCCTTTCGTCTCCGCCCTCCTCTTTATCTTTGCTTTCTCTTGTCTCTCCCTCATGACCTTGCCGACTTCATCTCAACGCGCACTGTTTCAGGCAAATCCTCGCTGGCATACCAGTACGTGGAGAACCGGTTTGAAGACGAGTACATTACCACCATCGAAAATCGTGCGTCTCGAACCCCAGCCTGCCCGGACTTTATTCCTCCCCCGCCCCCTCCCCGCCCCC
>NW_001865043.1:88420-106500 GCF_000002865.3 Monosiga brevicollis MX1
ATCCCCCCCCCCCCCGCCGTACTCCTTTTTCCACCGGTCACCAACATCAATCCCTTGGTCGATGACCCTAGAACTGGAAAAGGATATTAAAATTGGCGACCGGGACTTTCGCCTGCAAATTTACGACACCATGGGCGTCACCGAGTTGCCCAACTTCCCAGATGATTACCTCATCATGGATGGCTGGATCATCGTCTACTCGGTCGCGGAAAGCCGCAGGTTGGTCTTTTTTGGGTTGTTTTTGGTCTCTTTGGGTCTCTTGGCTTTGTTTTCTTAGCGACTGGTCAAACTCATGTGCAAACCTCTTGCCTGACCCTGGCCTGGCTACCCCTGCCCTTGTCATGTGCATGACAGCTTTGATGTAGTTCGAGAAATCTATGAGCGCCTCATGGCCGCTGGTGCCCAAGGGTGCGTAAAGGCCAAGTTTTGCCTCGCCTGCCATCTTCGTTCATGTGCAGGCCGCCCCTCACCCGCACACCACCCACCTTTCTCAACCCGTAGCCCACCGGTTATCATTGTGGCCAACAAGTGTGATCTTGTTGAGGATCGGTAGGTTGGCCAGGCCCTTCTGCCCCAGACCCGCCAGCTATCTGTCCGCTCTTACCTGATTCGTCTCGAACATGATGCAGAGTCATCTCCATGGCCGAAGGCAAGGCCCTGGCAGAAAAGTGTGGCGCACTCTACGTCGAGTCCTCGGCTCGTGATAATACCGGTGTCACAGAAGTCTTCCACCGCATGATCACGGAGATTGAGCGCCGCAATGGCGATCCCATCAAGGCGGAGAAGGACTGCATTATCCTTTAAGACGCGCAACGTGACCACGCTTCACAGCTTGCTGTGGAAAGACACCAGTGTTTTTCCTTCCCCCCCCCCCCTGCTGCCTCAACGTGCCGTGAGGCTTACATAGACGGCCGCTTCGTACTCATGTCCCCCGTTTTTTTTGTTCCCTGTGTTCTTCGTTCCCATCCCGTCCTCATGTACCCTTCCTTCCGTCTGCACCGTTGTCTTGGGATTTGCCCACGCTGTCATTATTTCGTTCTTTTGTATTGCCTCCTCCCTCTCTGTTCCGTCCTTGTCTGAATCTTTTGGTTGGCCGGTTGGTTGCGTGTTGTGGAAGCGTTTGTTGCATGTTAGTCTCTTTTGGGAGGGGCCCAAGGAGGGAGGGACTCCTATTTCTTTTGCGGCCGGTGCGCTGTCAATTTGCATGACGGACTGTGCGCGACCTGTGTCTCGGCTCGTATATCTGGCGTGCTTGTCGCGCATCCTCTTCGACTCGCGCCTCCCTGCCAGACCGGGCGCTGTTGCCCAGCGTGTCGCTTATCCCTGGTGCACCTCAACAGGGTGCACCAAAAATTCCCCCCGCAGCTGGACATGGTGCGCATGCCAGGGCCTCTGTATCTTGTCCTTGCACGTGACGACGCCGCGCTTCGTCGATGCTGTGTTTTTGCTTTGTGGGACTCAAATCGACTTGTCATTTGTGAGATCTGTTTTCGATTCTGCACGTGCTAAAGGTGCTGGTTACATGGCATTACGCCGTCGATCTTTTGTCATCATGCAGATGCACGAGTAAAACGCGCTCGCCCTGACTGGGCATTTGAAGGGACACAACCACAGGCAGGCACGGGTGGAAGCCCAGCCACGTGGCTACGCTAGCTGGCGCGACCGCCTCACCCTCTGCTGGCGGTTCTAATTCACGCCCAGTATACACCACCAAAGAATGAGCCAACCGCGCCGCATACCCACCAATTCCAAGTCATCCGATCCAATCCAAGCTGCCCACCTTGAGCAATGCCGAGCGAGACTTGAAAGCTCAGGCGGCCATCCGCGCGCGAGTAAAACTACACAGCCACGTTCACATTGATTGCGGGCGAGTGTTCAACGACAAGATTGGCGGTCAGCAAGGCGTTGTCTTCATCCCACGAAGAAGGGCGCATACACACTTTGAGTTGGCTCCCTGGCGTAACTCTCTGCTGTCGCAGCACGCGCTGATCAAAGCTAATGAGCCGGGCACGCGGCAACATGGTGAGCAGCATCAAGAGGCCCGATTTGGGGGTGGCAGGGCAACACAAACCTGAACAAGTCGATATCGCAGTACGGCGAGACATTTCGATGTTGTGCCGAAACAGGTAGCAGCCAGGCTAGGAGTCGACGCATGGCATAAGCCTTGCCCGCGCTGCGGTGCAGGGCCGCGGCACTCTGGGCCAGCTCCTGCAACTGAGCTCGCGCGTACGGGCTGGGGCGCAACAAGATGCAGGTCACAGTAAGTACTTGAACGCGCGCATCAGATACCTCAAAGGGGCACTGACCTTTCAGCATGGCTCCGTGGCGCCCCGAGCGGATGGCGACTAATGTGGTAGCGAAAGTTCATGGCCGTTTCCTGATACTGAAAGGATTGGGCACCAATGATGAACCTCTGGCCGGGCGTGTGTCAACTTGCTAACCAGCTACCATGACGCACCAGCTTCCACAGCCAAGGACTCTCGTTGGTAGAAATGACCTCCACCTGGCCAGTGCTGATGCGATAAAACGCGTAAAACATCAGAAGGCCGTCCTCGTGGAGTTTGCGAGCGTCTATACCGAGGTTGGGTGAGAGGTTACCGCACTGAAACGCGCCTCCCAATGGGGTTCATGCCCAAACCCTGCGACTTGGACGCACAGCGCAATGGATGAACGCGCAGTAAGGAGAGGCGAGATTTGGGCCCCAGTTTGAGGAGCATCAAATCAGTGTCTATGTAGCCGGTCACGACAACGGGCATGAGATGGCGTGACGTGTACTCAACAAGAAGATGAGTGACGCTCAAGGGAAGTGAGGCGCACCAATCAGTTGCAGATGCCAAACGACAAGTTGGGCATATTCCTTCCAGTAAAAGTGAAATTGGCGTTGAGCCTCGAGTGGATCCTGTCAAGAGACACGACTGAGCTGCCAGATATCGGCGGTGGTGCCTGCAGTACGCTGCACCATACCTTGGCGGTGTAGGTGTCTCGCCAGAGTGCGCTGAGAATTGACTGCTTGAGTGAGGCAAAGGTATGTTCCTGTCCCGGTACGGTCTGCACAGGGACGCGAAGCAAAGCCAATTAGAATAATGTTGGATGCCAAGTAGGCATTCAGCCAGAGCGTGCCAGCTTGGCGCACCAAACCCTCGTGGGCGTCAAAATGCAGCGGGTGGCCGGTGGGTTCGGGAAAGTCGGCAGCAAAGTAACAGTAATCATCTGGGACACAAGGATCGCCGATGCGTTGCAGCGGCGCAAAATGGCCGTCCCCTTGCACCTCATACAAGAGAATAACTTGACGCAGCAGCGAGAGAATGGCCAATTTGTTGTCTAAGCATCGAGGTAATGAGCACGTCGGCGCAAGTCGTAGGTGTGCAGACTTGGCTGGGTACTCGAGAAACCGTACCATGCATGCTGACACCACTGTTGCGGTGCAAGGCAATGTGATCGTGACGAAGCATCAGCTGCAACAGCGCGAAGCAAGCGTGTGATCAGCAAAGTGTGGCTACTGATACCACCGCAGGACGCTGAGTCTGCCCTCATGCCTGATCGAGACGTTGGCAAGTTTGCAAGTTGAAACTGATCAACTTGACTGTGTCCAACCATTGCTGTCCCTCAAGTCCAGGAGAATGAACGGGCAAGGTCCCCTCCGCCTGCAAGCGCGCGACGAAACGATTGTGACGTCAAAAGCAGATGCTTCAAAACTGGAGGCGACTTTGAAATGGGCCGGACCTGGACTACCGCAAGAATGGCAATGTTGGGATCTTTGGGAAAAACGGCAAAGGTGGGCACCAGCGTGCGTTGGGCGCTCGAGACGACGATGCGACCGTGTTCGGGGAAAAACTCCTCAAGAGCCATGTGTCGCGCACCCGAGGTCGCCTGCGCTCATCCGCAGTTGAAGGGTGAGAGCTGCCTTGGGCGGACAGGAGGAGGCATGACGGGGAGAGGGGCAGAGGAGAGCTTGTCTTGAAAAAGAAGCCCAGGGCTGACCTCGGCGCGGAGGGGTAGATCAGCACGATGAACAACCAAAATGTGACGAACTGGATCACTGACAAAGCCACCCAGAAAGCGACCACTCGGATTGAACCAAGCCCAATGGACATGCTGAAGCACGCATGAGATCCCGAAAGAAGAGAAGAAGGGCGCGAGGGTTGAGGCAATAGCCAGAGAAATTTGCATGCCAGCAGCAGGGTGGCAAGGGAAGAGGGGACTTACCGTGTGGTGATCGCAGCGAATGGACCGGTTTGGAACCAAAATTTGATGAAGCGAGCTAGAGGTCGGACCAAACTCCGCACTTGATGAGACCAGATGGTAATGGCATAAAAGAGTGTGTGTGACCTGCGCGCCGGCGACATCACTGACCGACAGCGGGCCGTCTGTCGACCGGGCTCAGGGTTGAGCGTGCGTCGTCGGCGCAGAAAGTTGAGCATGGTTCCTGGTGAGCGGCGGCGATGGCGCTTGACAGCTGATCTTTCAAGCTGCGTCACCACTGATTGGAGAACCCTGGTTGCAGCTGCAGGCCGGGGACGATGGGACGCATGGAGCGTCGACTCTGCTTGGTCCGCCTTGAGCAGATGTTGTGACAGGGCTTCACTGCTGCAGCGCAGCCTTCGACCCCGTGTCGCAGGCGGGGAAGTAGGCATGGCGACGGGTTGATTGCGCGCTGCCAATTACAAATGAAACCTCGTCCGAAACAGGGGTGGCGCCCTGTGAGGGAGGACAAGAGTAGAACCCTCTCACGTCTCTCACATACGAGGGCTTTTGATCAGCCAGCCTATCTCCCACCCGCTCCAAGCCGTTGAAGCAATTGTGCTTCGCTTCAAGCCTCCATCTCCTGCAGCACCACCGCAACCATCAACACCTCATCACCATCATCCCTCATTTGGAGTGAATGCAGCTCAAGATACGCTGCGGGGCCCCTTCTGCATCCATGCGCCCGTAAAAAAATGGCTCCAGAGAAGAGAGAAGAGCATGATTTGGTTGCAAACATGAGAGAGGGAACACTGAGATCATCATTTCATCAGAGAGAGGCGCAGATCATGAACGGAGAAGAGTGATTAACTAAAGGTATATGTAGAGGTACAAGTTAAAGGTGAGGTAATGGCAGAGATTACCCTAGAACCCAATCAGCACCCAGAGACACAGACAGGCAGGGACAAAAGGGACACGTCTACATGTGCAAGGACAAACTTCCTTCTGATCCTATGCCAACGATGCTCTTGAGCCTGCATTCATCATCACAGCCAAGTTGTCAGAAAATTTAAACTATGGTGACTGGTTTCGCTTCTTAAAATGTTTTTCTTTTTTAACTTCATCTCTCTCTCTCTCTCTCTCTCTCTCTCTCTCTCTCTCTCTCTCTCTCTCTCTCTCTCTCTCTCTCTCTCTCTCTCTCTCTCTTTCTCTCTCTCTCTCTCTCTCTCTCTCTCTCTCTCTCTCTCTCTCTCTCTCTCTCTCTCTCTCTCTCTCTCTCTCTCTCTCTCTCTCTCTCACGCGACGGCGATGGAGGCGGGCAGCAGCGGCATCCAGATGATCATCCCAAAGCAGGGACCGGTCTACTCGCAGGTCAACGAACAGGCCCCTGTGTTGTGCAAGCCCAAGATCATGCCTCTGAAGTCGGCAGCTCTGCTCAAGCAGGAGCGCATGGCCAAGGAGGTGGGTGTCAAAAGTCTTTGCTGGCCATCTGTCATTGCGGGGCCTGGACTCGTGCAGACATGCCGCCGTGTCTCATGTCTTTCTGCCGGCTCTTCTTTTGCTTGGTATAAATGCTGCAGGCCAAGGAGCAAGCTGAAGAAAGCCGGCTGAAGACGGCGCAGATGCAGCGTGACCTTCTCAGCCAGTACCAATGAGCCCGCTGACCCGCCGCTTCGGCCTTGCCGACCATCCACATCACAGCTTGTCAGGGTACAGCCACCACCACCACCCCGCACTCCTGGAAGTCCCATCGCTGCGCGAACTTGACACTCCGTTTCAAAGGTTCTTGTTGTCGTTTTGTATTTTCCCTCCCTTGGCTCTGTCGAGATTTGTCTGTTGTTTAGTTGATTGCTTTGCTGTTTCCCGGTTTTTGGTTTCTTTTATTTTTTCCTTTCCTTCGCTGCTTTTTTTTCTGGACTCGTCTTTTCTTGCTCTCCACCTGGGAGCGAAAAAAAGCGCTTGCGTGATCATGTTCTGTTTTGCGAATGAACATGATGCGAGAAAGCAATTGGCAAGATAGCCCATACCCCATTGCTCCAGCTCGGGTCGGCTTTCAGCGAGACCTGACAACACATCATGACAACCTGGGCGGACGTTTCTTCTGGATTTGTCATATTTGCCGGAACAGACTAGACCCGCGGCGGAAGGACGACGCCCAGTTGGGCAAGCCCCTCGCGCAGCTCCTGATGTACCTCCACATTGGCTAGCTGCTCCATCTCACTTTCAATCAGCAGAACATCCGCGGCAATGCCCACCATGGCTGCCTTGTCGCGACTCGTAGCCTGCTTGCCCGCCGCCTCCTTGTACTTGCCATTGAATAATTGCAAGACCTTGCTAAACACCACCTACATCCGCCAGATGGTTCGCGACAGCACGTTGAACACCCTGAGCGGATAGATATTGACAGGACACGACAGCACACCAGGGGGTGAGGGCATACGAAGCAGCCACAAACCTTCAGACGAGAGGGTGGCAGCACAGCGTTCAAAGCCTTGTGCAGCTTGGTCATGGATGACACGAGGCTCCGGCATCCATCCGTCACAGTGCTTTTGGCCCACTTCATTTCCTGCACCACGACACAGACAGCATGAGCAGATCGTGGCTTGCCATGCCATATTCAAAGTAAGGGCACACCCAGGCGTCAACTCACCGGCGCTGAACGATTCCAAATGTCGTGCATAATGGCCACTAATTTGCTGTCCACATCCTGAAGATGACGCCGATACTGCTCTGCCAGCCGATCCAGCTCACGTAGTTGGCTCTGCTCATTTATGCAAGACCAGGTCGCAAAGTGGTACACGACGTTGAGATGAGAAGGGTGAGCTCGTCAAGCAGATTGTGCAGATGCCCACAGTTCAGTGAGAGAGGGAGAGCGCACAGAACTGACACGCACCCGCCTGCAAGCAAACGCACGGCACACATGTGCACACACACACACACACACACACACACACACACACACACACACACACACACCTGTCGTGCACCCGTCAGGTGCGCCTCATAGTAGTGGCGAAGGCCCGGCAGGACCCCGAGGATGATGTCAATGGTCTCGGTAGCCAATCCCAGCTGCTTGGCTGTGATGCGCTTCAGGCCGGCAACTTGCATCGCCTCGGCGTCATGCACCAGCCTTCGTACTTGCTGGTTGAACGTGCGCAGCAGCTCGGCCAGACGAGCAAAGACCTCATGCGCCAGTGATGGCATGTTCTCCGTGCAACGTTGATACTCGCCGAGGCTCTGCAAAAACCTATAGATGACCAAAGTCAGCCCCGTTCTTGCCTGAATGGAGCGGCAAGCAGGCATGCTCCGCAAGCAGATGATTTGTAACGTACATGAGAACAGCGCCAACAGCATGGTGCCCCACATCATCCACAAAAAGCAATTCTGCGTGGGCTTGGTCGCCACTGGCAGAGCTGGCTGGCGGTGCGGTGTCGCCACGCAAACGCGACACCAACGCCTGACTTTCCGGGGGCACATGGGTCTATCCCAGAAGATTGTAATGCCACAAGAGAAGACCAAAATGAATAAGGGCCATGTATGGCGAGTGCACACCCTCAACATGGCCAGAAAACCCGGGTGCACACGCACCGCGACCCACTGCTCGTTGCTGAGCATGATGTTGAGCTTCTCTGTGTGATTGCTATGAAAACGCTCCAGGAACAGCTTGGTCTATCGGCACCACCACCAGCATGGAGTAGGCATCCGTGGAGTGAGGTTCGAAATCGGGACTGGCTGGTCGTGTCGCCCCGAGCGCTCGATACATGCGCAAACTATAGTATCTGTTTTTGTTGGTGCCTCTTTCAAAACATCAACAATATTTTGGATCCCATTTGCACAAAACAACAGAAAAAACAAAGCACACCTGATCGCGCAGAGTGGCACCGATGAGGGCACATCGGCAGCCCGTGAGCTGTGCTGCCGCATCGACAAAGGAGTTGACCAGCTCAAAGTATTGAAGATAACTGGCAATGTTGATATTGGTATCGGCCCCATCTCGGATTCGGGCCTGTACCAGCTTGGACACGCGAGCATGCACCTCGTTGAGCGCCTGGCGTAGCACCTGCAGGTTGTGCTCGTCCAAGCGCTGCCAGTCCAAGGTATCCGAAGCTGCAAGGCTCCGGCGGCGGGGTGATGTAGGGCGAGACGAGGCGCTGTGCGGCCCGCGCGCCTCGGATGTAGCACCGACTTCACCGAGGTCGGCTAGCGTGACATCGTCATTGGCAACTTCCGCGCTCGTTGCCCCAACGGCTGGCGCGAGTGTACTCTCCGCCAGCGCGTCAGTGTCGTGAAACTCAAAATCCTCTTCTTGTGCCTCAAACTGCGCGGCACCATCCCCCAAGGCGGTGTCGTTCCCACGGGGAACGGCACCAGAAGAAGCGGATACGTCCTCAACCTTGTCGGGACTGGCATGCGAGGTGCTTGCACGATGCGGTGATCGAGTCCGCGGCGGCTCCAACCGCTGAAATATAAGCTGGAGCGCGGCATAATTTTCGCGCGTGCGCGCCAGGACCCCCAGAAGCAGGCCAAATATGTGGCGCAACAAGCCAAGCCATAATTCAAAAGGCAGGTCGCGGAGCGAGTCGCCCCAGGAAGCCAATTGCGAGGTTTTGGGGCGGTTGGAAGATTCGAGCTGCTGTGTCACCAGCTCCTTGACCATGGCACGAAGATAGGTTTCCAGGCTGCCATAGTAGGTTTGAAAAATGTCATAACGCTGAAGGCGGAGCAGGCCCATGATGAGGGGATGCAGCAAATCGGCTTGGCTTTCCACGTGACCCGGGAGGATGGCTCCGTCCAGCGGCAAGCCTTTGGGGCTATCCGATGCAGATGTGTCGGCGTCAGCTTCTGCGCCTGTGTCGGTGTGTTCATCACTTGTTAACGTTGGAGCTTGTGCACGCTCAATATACGCAGCCTCCACCGGCATGATCACGCGTTCTTCTAGTTTGGCGTGCTCCATCAACACGGCCAAAAAGTCCGTCTCCACGACACGAGAGACCAGGGCCTTGATTTCCTCGAGCTGAGACGCCATATGCCTGCCGGTGTTACGAGTTTTACCGCGAGTGAGGGCCTTGATCTTTGAGGAGCAGCAGAGAACAGCCTGATTGAAGCTGACTCATGCTCAATGCCACAAGAGCGGGTCCCGAGCACGTACCGCATGGCATGGACGCCGTTAAGCTCTGCGGTCAAAATCTCCTGGGTCGTCTGGATGAGTTCAAGGGCACCCACGTAATCGCTGGCCGCGAGAAGGCGCTGAACGGCACTTTGACTCGAAGCCACTGCGGCCAGAACGGACAGTTTGTCAATCAAGGTGCCGTAGTTGCGGCGGCGTCGCAACAGGTGAAGGATCAGCAAATGGTTAATCGAGTTGTTGCGGATGCCCTCGAGGCGCTGCTTGGCGGTGATAATGCCGTTGCGCGCACTGATGACGCTGACTGTCAAATCCTGTGATTGCCATCCCACAACAAGCGTTGAGTTGGATTCCCGACACACATGGAGGGCACAAGTGGGCAGCCCCGTGCTGGTCGAGGCAGCCTTTACAAGTGCAAGCACATGCGCAGTATGGAAGCGGCCCGTACCTGCTGTGACTCCATGGCGGTGAAAATTTGATCGGCACGCTGTGCCAATTGCACACTCAGTTCCACCTCAACTTGGTCCAGGTGATGCGAGTACTAGAGCCGGGCCGAGCCAATGAACCAGCCAAGGATGTTCAAGCTTGAGCCATGTCGCGCGAGTGAGTTGGCAAAGACGTACCTTTTCTTGGACCTGCCGCGCATTTTGCCGTATTGAGAGGCTGGCATCCTTGGGAAGGAGTACCTTGGCAAAGGTGTCTGGATTCCTCAGATCAAAGTACTCGCTGCAAAAGTACTACGCAAGCAACCGTGGCCAACGAACCCCAGTCGGGAGCGTGAGCGTGACGGCAATAACTTTTACAATGGCAAGGCCCCATCAAAAGGTGCTCGGACTAGCCACATTGGACAGTCAAAAGATGAGAGATATGGGGGGCTATCAGATGGGGCAATACCTCTGGGATGCCAGCGGCCACGGATGCCGCCCGGCGATGGCCACGCTTCGGTTGATCGCGCTCTACCCCACTGATGCGTCGATCGGCTCGCCGCTACATGATACGACGGGTTCGATAGACCAGGAATGAGCATTGGATACGGGGAGTAACAGATGAATGTTCCTCGAGCACGCGCGCACTCACCAGTGTGAGTCGCTGACGGATGGCTTCAAGGCGCTTCTTTGGGACTTTGGGGAGCAGCGTGGAGGCTGGCACGGGGGCGCTGGGTAGAAAAGCATCTCCCCAATCACGGGTGAAGAGATCCGCAGGGGGGCGGCCCAGGCGTGGATCATTGAGAGCGGAAGAAAGGGAAGTGGGAAACTGTTTCAAAAGGCGGCGGCGATGTGCACTGCGCTGTTGCGGTGTTGTGGGCACTGCTGCACTGCCAGCGGCGGCCCCGGGCCCCAAGGCATTGAAGTCAAACTCTTGCGAGGACCCGCGAGTGTAGGGCGTGGAGGGCGTACTGGCCAGGCTATGAGCAGATATCCTCCGCTCCGGTGTTTTTGGAGGTGAGTCTGAGTTCTGGGCACTCGCCATGCTGCTCGTCCACCACAAACACCAGGCGCTGAACCCCTTTCCCCTCTCTTGGAATTCACTGGCGGCCGACGGGGCTAAAGGTCAAATAACTGGGCTCGGCCGTGCATTTGAGTCCCTCCAAGAGGACACCAATATTCACCAAACCAGTGGCCACATCCAACTTCTTTCAAAGGCCGCCAGTGCCCTCCAAAAGCTCCAAAAAGTTCCAAAAGCTCCGCCAACTTGTCCTGTCGAGCGCGCACACACACGCACTCTCACTCACACTCACACACTCACACGCTGAGCAAGAGAAGAAGAAGAAGAAGAAGAATGTGTGTGTGCGCGAGAGAGAGACAGAGAGAGAAACAGAGAGAGAGAGAGGTATGCGTGGCAGTCCATAAAAAAAGAAAAATAAAAAGAGAGCGATAAATGTCAGATTTTCTTGGCCCTTTCTTCTTGTTTTTTTTTGAGATTTATCCTGGTTTATGGGCTCGTCTGGATGAGTGCGGCAGGTTGCTGCACGCCATGTACGGTAGTTTAGGGCTCCACACGAGGCGTTGGATCAGTGTCACGACAACTGCTAGCATGCTTGCTTGACATGTTTGCGAGACTTTTTGCCAACGTTGAACTGGCTATCCATAGTCACGAACCACCAACTAATGACCCGCAACTTGTCAATTCTTCACAAAAAGTGGCGAGTTAGCAACAAAAGTACGCCAAGAACAGCAGTGACTGCTCGCTACATCCTCTGGACTCGTCTGAATTTGACGCCAACACATCACAACGTGCCCACAGTGATGAGGCACGAACACAATATAAAAATCCCTCGACCAGACGCCAGCCTATCGCTTATGTTTCGGCCGGAGCATCGCCGGCTGCATCTGCATCGGTCCAGGGCACGGCGTTGGCCGCGCTGGTACCAGTGGCGAGCACGGGGCGGCTCAGGGGTACCCAATGGGGCAGAGCAACCGTGGTCAGGGTGGTGGGGCGGCGTAGGCGGATACTCCGAAGTATGTGTACGCCTTCGTGCTCGGCGCGGTACTTTTGCGCGGCCGCATCGCCATCGACAACAAAGGCATGACAGAATTGGCACCGCCATAGCTGCGCACCAGGTGGTAGCGTGGTGCGAGCACCGGCCAGCGTCGGTTCGTCCAGGGAGAGGGCGCCGGTGGCCTGCTCAGTTTTTCGCACAAATACCCAGAGTGCCGGTGCTTGATACGGCATGGCCGGTAGGGACACGCGCTGTTGAAGCACAAAATCTTTGCAGAGTGCAGCCTCAAAGAGGCCGGCTCCCGGTGCATCGCGGGCGGGATCGGCTGAGCCGTCGGCTGCAGCGTCGGGCTCGGTGGTGGGTCGCCACTCGCCGATCAACACAACGTGTGAGCCCCGAAAGCGCTGGAGGCTCCCCAGAGCGAGATCACCGCCCAGGGCACCCCCGGGGCGGGCGTCGGCCGCGTTTAGAAGCAAGGTTGGATGGTCCGGCGAGTTGGCCACGGACAGGCCGCCGTTGGCCACCTGCACAAATTCTGGGGCGCGCAGGTGGATGCTGTGTGGTCCTTCGTGTGGTGGCGTTGGATCATGGCATGCGACCTTGACGCCATACGCCTCCAAAAGACTTGCCCAGTAGCCAGTACCAGCACCAAGTTGCAAGACGGGTTGCGGGCAGCCGGCCAGGGCATCGAGGGCGGCATCGTTGGGGATGAGGCTGTCGTAAATGATGGTGGGCCATTCACGGGCACTGCGATCCCATTCAAGCAGCAAAGGTGGCGCCGGGCGCGGGGTCTGGCGCCGGGCTGCCTCCGAGTCGCAGTGGAGGTTCAGCGCCAGTAATTCCGAGGCCGCGGCCAGCATTGTGGCCTCGTCAAACTGGAGCCGGGCCAGGGCGAGCAGCTGATTGGGATGACGGGGCTTAACCCACTGAGCGGTGTCGGTGAGGCCCCAGGTGCGACGGAACGCTCGCCAAGCACGCGGGGAGACTGCTTTGACGGCTTCCAACACGGCCAGGCGTCGGGCGCGGCGTTTGGCCGGTTTCGGCAGGGCCGCCCGATAGAGGTCGACGAGGTCGGGCGGTTGCATGACCGTGTCATCGCGACTGAGGAGGGCACATGCGCGGAGTGGGCTACCTCCATGCTGGATGCAGGCGTAGTAGGCCTTAAAAAGCAGGCAGCGTAGATCTACCATGGCCAAGAGGGCCGCCTTGGGTGACAGGGGGGTACGAGAGGCTGCGCTCAGTGTTTGAGCCAGTCGTTGCAGGTGTGGTCGCAAATGCCGAACCAGCTATCAGCAAAAGCCACGGTTGACGCACACGAGGAAGAGCAGGGGAGGAGGCGGGAGAAGAGACAGCGTTAGATGTGTGGCAACATTTGAGCCACGATCCTGCTGCTGGCGTGCGAGGAGGCGTGGGTCGGCGGGATCGAGAGGTGGGGTGCACACACATACCTCACGCAAGTCCTCATCCTCTTGGCCCGCAACAACGAGTTCATCCAGCCAAGCGCGAAGTGCAGCGGGCCGCTCCGTTGGCACAGGTCCATCGGGTGTGAGGACTTCGGCGCGTAGATCCCTCAACAAATCAAAAAACGCTGGAGAGTCAGCGGGACAAGACGAGGTGGTGGTGAGACTGGCTCGAGGCATGGGATCTTAAGTACGTTGCATCCAGTAGAAAGACAGCCTGTGGAACACGTACAAACGAGATTGGACGTTTGCTCCTCGTTGTCGTCCTCGTTGTCGAGTGCATCGGTTTCAGAACGCCCCACGTGTTCGCGGCGCGCTCGCTTAGCCCGCTGCTCGGCGCGCGCGAGAAACTCGGCTGAAGGCGGTGCCTTCCACTGCGGCAGCGCGCGCACATTGTCATCGACATCCAAACCCTGCTCCTCAGACAATTGCCTCAACAACGACACCATATCACCCTGACGCTGCCGCTCCGCCGCCGCCTGCCGCTTGGCGCGCTTCTTCCCCGCTGCCCGACTCGCCATGCTGCCGCTGCACCAAATTTCTGACAATTATAAATCGTCAGAAAATAATGTCAGATGATTATTCCGTTTCGCTTGCCCTCTTGCTTGTTGACCTGGTAAGCAGTCAGTCTTCCCAAAGGAGGAGCAAAGGAGCAACACAAGCCTTGATAGCACGCCAATAACACGACATATACGATCATGAATTATACTGAATTGTGTTAATAAAACTGCATCAAGTCGATATATCTCGACATTAACCGCATAAGGTGTTGCGTGATCAAACCGTTGAGAGAGAGAGAGAGAGAGAGAGAGAGAGAGAGAGAGAGAGAGAGAGAGAGAGAGAGAGAGAGAGAGAGAGAGAGAGAGAGAGAGAGAGAGAGAGAGAGAGAGAGGACCATGCACACACACACACACACACGCATCGGGCGCGCGCTCGGTTCCAACGAACTCCGATGAGCCCGTCAAATCATCTCTCAAGTTGATTTGGTCGGAGCAAACAGGACGGGACGGAACGGGACATGCGTGGGTGGATCAAGAGGCTTGGGGGTGGTGTTGGGCTTGGCATTTGCTTCCCCTGAGAGACGGCTGATGCTGGTGCTTGTTAAGCTCGGACGGCGTTGGCACGCCCCCCCCAGCTCCTGGCCATCCTTGAAAGAAGGCGGCGTCTCAGCGGCGTTGGCAGTGTGTGATGAGAGAAAAGTCGCCCGCACGCACCAAACCTTTATCCTGCATCGCGTTGCAACATGGCTAGAACGCTTCGCTGCCAGAGCGGATGGGACCGAATGGCCATGGTCCTGATCCTGGCCACGTTTGCCGCCGGCAGCACGCATACATTGCCGGCCCTGGACCAGCTCATTGGCGCGAATTACCGCGCCCTCCACAGTCGACAGGTCTTGGCAACCATCCCAGAAACGTCGGGCATCATGCTCATCAGTGAGTGCGGCTACGACCCGCTGGCCAGCTGCACCCCCACGGGACTGACGGCGCGCCGTGATCTTGAGGATCCAAGACTTAGCGTCACCCAGGCAGACATTGTGCTGCGCACGGCAAGCTACATCATTTGGCTGAGCACAAAGATCAATGGCAATGCCTCTTGCTTTCAGCCTAGCTCGTCCAATTTGACGGCACTCCCACCCTTCCCAGCCCCCGACTCTACCCTTCGCGCAGCGGCGGCCTCGGACGCGTATCTGGTGGCCACCGTCGGGCACTGCCCTGACGTTCAATGCCAGGTGGACGTCATCTTCTTGCCCATGGCTACCCTTGACACCTGGATTGTTTTAAACGAGGATAAAGATGAGCTCTTTGGCCTACAACTAGCCCTGGCCTCGACCTATCTCACAAACATCTCCGGCACCTCCGCTGCCAGCGAGACGAGGCTCTTTACAACAACCCTTGCCCACCTCGGTCATGATCAAGGGCCAGAGTACCTGATAACCCAAATCCTATTTCGTGCCGATCTCTCTGCATCTCCAGCCCGCACCCAAATGGCGGGTGTGCTCTATGTCAATGCCAGCTGGTCTGGCCTACCCTTTGCCCTGCTGCCGCAAGGTGCACTGGTCCTCAATAAAAATTCACAATGGCAAATTCTCCATGCCGCGCAACCCTGGGATGCTGGAAACCCTCTGCTAGACTCTTCCGTGCAACCCGTCGCCAACGATATCTGGGTCGTCTTTTATCGCGCCTCAGCCTCCCTCGGCGAGCGGATCTGGATTTATACTGCCTCGAATCAGTCCTTGGTGGCCACCATCACCACCACAGAAGCACTCGAGGTCGTCTTGGTGGGCGACTTGCTGCAGCTCAATTTTTCAGACCACGGTTGTGGCTACCTCTACTACCTGAGCATCCCACAGATGGGCTACAACAGATATCGCATGACGCTATCTGCGTGCCAAGTCAGCATTTCTTGGCTGCCTGAGCCCATCACCACGACCCCTGCTACGTCAACGCCAACTACCGTCCCGACTACCGCTCCGAACAGCACCACCACCACCACTTCCACTACCATTACCACCACCCCCCGCACGGTGTCAAGTGTTTCCACGACGACAATGGTTTCATCCACCCACACCACTCGCTCCATGCGGCCCACCACCACCACCACCACCACAGCCACAGCCAGCCCTTGGACTTCAACGGCCTCTACAACCAAGCCATCGCGGGTACGTCCTATTGTGGCTGCGTTGCCCAAAACTCATCTATTTTGGGCTATGTATGAAAGCTTTTTCAATCCCTGAACCAAGGCACTGTCTTCTTGGGAATTTTAAATCTCCGGTTTGGTTTCCACCCGCTCACGTTCATTTCTGCTGGAATGTGTTGAATACTTCCCAAACCTTTTTTTTTTTTTCTTTTCCTGAGGGCAGGCGACCAAAGGGCTTGATACCAACACCACGATTATTATCGTCATCTCCATCTCAGTCGCTGCCGTGCTCTTGGCGGTCATTCTGACTTTGCGTTGGCGCCGAGACCGCTGGCAAAAGCTGCGCCACTTCTTCGCTGATTCACAAGTGAGTTAAACGATTACCACACGTGAGAACTAGGCAAAAAAGGACTCCTCTAAACAGTGGAAAAATGGGAAACACTTTTTTTTACGGGCATCTGCTCAAAGCTCATCTCTCTGGCGTGTTGCCTGACGATGTTGCTTCCCTTGTAGGAGGATGAGAATGACCACTTGTTGCACAAGGCTGAGCTGGCTGCTGATGCCGGACAAGATGAAGAAATCGCCGAGGTGCGCTATAACCACCGTATGATGGTACACCGGTACTTTGGCTGTTTGTTTTGCCTCTTGATTATGTTTTGAGCTGCCGCCGTAGACCGTCAAGCATCCTAACGACGAAATTCTGGCCGAGCTTGATGCCGACCTGGCCTCGATTACAACGTACGAACAACGCATTTCCTGCAACCCAAGCTACCGTGCGTGGGACGGCTCATCCATGAATCTGCCGGGGGGAGGGGGTTTGCTATTTGCTGTGCTGATTTCCATCATAATTTACTCCCTTTCAGCTCATTATCTCCATCGACAAGTCATCCCGGGAGTCCGGCTGCCAACGATTGGCTGCAACAATGGTGAGTGGACGAACCCGAGCCTTGCCGGAACACGAGAGAGTCTCCTCATTTTGGTCATGCATGAAACAGCATGGAACATGGAGCGGTGGATGCCGTGAACGAGGAAGGCGACCCCTGTGTCATTGTGGCCGTGCAGCATAGTGCGTATTGGCGATCTGGCTTGTGCCTGCCCGCTCGCTTTCTTGCATGCCGCCGCTGCTTCGACCAACCTTTACGCATCATCCTCGGCCGAGCAGACAATATCCAAGCTCTGCAGTGGCTTGTGGAGCACAATGCCAACTTGCTACAGACAGATCGATTGGGCCGCAACGTTGTTACTGCCGCCTGCGTGCACGTGAGATGTTTGCCCAGAGCCTTGCCATGTTTGTTTTTCCTCCGACCAGTCTGATTTGATCTTGTTGGGTGTCGATTGAGAATAGGACAACTACAAGGCACTCAAGCTCTTGTTGGACGCCGAGCGTACGATGGAATGTCTGAAGCAGCCAGACAAAACGGGTTGCGTGCCAATTTTTGTGAGTTGCCCGTGACACGCGGCCTGACCATGAAGTAGTGTGCATTGTGGGCGATGGCTTTCTGATGCGGATGTTTGGGTGCCTCTGCCACAGTGGGCGGCGCGATGTTGTATGGTGCGGACGGTATTGATTCTGGCGCACAGGGATCCCTTCCAGTTGCTCTGCCAGATGCCGGACCTGCGCTCTCTCTTACACGTGTTGGTGACTGAACAGCGGGCCGATGTACGTGAAATCTTTCACGCGTGATCCTCGTGCAGGATGCAAGTGTCTTGGTGGCTCATGTACCTGGTGGGCTCTGGAATAGTTGATGCGAGCATTGCAGCACTTGAACAGCGATTTTTTGCCACTGTGCTTGTTTCATCGTGCCGACGACGGCGTCACGCCGTGGGATCTGGCAATGGCGTCTCATGCCAGCGAAGTGGTGATGGCAGCCGAGCGGTACAAGGAAGCGTTGCAGCGACACAACGAAACGGAGGCGCAAATGGTATGCCACATCTGTCTGGGCGCCTTTTTTGCTGGCGTATGGTGGCGTCTGGCTGATTCAGGTTCACTTTGCCGCCCGGCTGGATCCTATGCAGATTAAGCGAGTTCGACGTGCCTACGTGATGCGCTATGTGCGAGCCCGACGTCTGGGCCGACTCTACGCAGCACGTTGCTTTGATGACGACGCGTGAGGCAAACTCACATGGTACTCTTGATCAAAGACGTTTGAGGCCTTTTTTTTTAGTTTTTTTTTTCTTTTCCTTTCGATTAATCGTGTCTGAGAGTCTGTGTACAGTACTACCCCCCCCCCCCCCA
>NW_001865043.1:106564-149346 GCF_000002865.3 Monosiga brevicollis MX1
CCCCCCCCCCCCCCCCCCCCCCCTAGTTGCTTCTGTGTTTTTAAGCGCCTGGCGCGTACCTCGAGGAATTGGCATGCGCCTTTTAACAGTTGCCAGCCCATCTTCCTTCTTCTGCGGGCCCGGTTATGACCGTGGTTCTCTCCACCACTCTTTCACAGAAAAGGTGTTTCCATCCGTAACCGACAAGAACGTAGGGGAAGGATACGCAGAAATGACACATAGCCGGGGGACGGGCAGGGCAGGGCACGACGCATCTCCGCGGGTCCATTTTTATCTGACAATACAGCCAATTTTGCTGACAAAGCATCGTTTGTCCTTTTTGGAGCAAACCGTTCTAGACCATCAAAGTAAAATATTTATCACACTTTAAGCCATTTACTTTTGAAAAAGTGTGGCAGTCGTTACACATTTATATGCTGATGTGTGGCACGCGCCTGGGTAAGCAAGCAAGATCGATGTGTGTGTGTGCTGTTGATGCGCTACTCCTATGGCAGTACACACACCCTGTCGGGGGTCGGGTAGTATGGGCAGTGCCCTGTCGGGATCGGGGAGGGAGGGGAAGGGTACCTTCCAGGGCCTGGTGATGGGTTTTGGCAATCCTGTACCCCGCCAGGGTAGAGCCACTACCCGAATCTAAATCAATCAATCACAGCCATCAAGTTGCATCATCCCAATCAATGTGAGCGATGGCACGGGCACACAATGAAAATTCAAAAACCGTTTGCCTCTCTGTCTCTGTCTCTGTCTCTGTCTCTGTCTCTGTCTCTGTCTCTGTCTCTGTCTCTGTCTCTGTCTCTGTCTCTGTCTCTGTCTCTGTCTCTGTCTCTGTCTCTGTCTCTGTCTCTGTCTCTGTCTCTGTCTCTGTCTCTGTCTCTGTCTCTGTCTCTGTCTCTGTCTCTGTCTCTGTCTCTGTCTCTGTCTCTGTCTCTGTCTCTGTCTCTGTCTCTGTCTCTGTCTCTGTCTCTGTCTCTGTCTCTGTCTCTGTCTCTCTCTCTCTCTCTGTGCGCTCGCGTCTCTCTCAGTTGTCCATGTGGTACAGTCGCCCCCGCCTGCTCCTTGCTGCTTCTCGTCCTTGTCGTCCTTCTCGTCCTTCTCGTCCTTGTTGTCGTCTTATCGGACGGAACGTGAGGCTGTGCTGCTGGCGCTCAACCGTGTCTTTGGAACAACTGCCCGCTCTTCTTCCAGGCTCTCTTTCGTCTTTGTGCCCACCGCCGCCGGATCTTTGGGTGAGTCAAAAGCGTCAAGACACCAAGCGCCTCGCACGGGATGAGGCACGCCCTGCTTGGCTCTGCCGTCTCTGTCAATTGGTCTTGACTGCCATCAAGGGTGGCGCAAGGGCTGGCTAGTTGGCCATCTCCGATCGCGGCTTGAAGCCAGTCCCGCCCCTTGACCCGCGACGCAAACAGTTTTACATTGCCCAGTTGCGACTCAGCCTCCCGACTATGCCTCACCTTGTCTTATCCTGCGTATCTCATCACCAGATCACTAGCCATGGCTCCAGCCACAGCGCTGCTCGCTTTGGTGGCCCTCAGCGCCGCTGTTGCGGCCACCGCCACAGACGGCGCCACCGCCAATGCCACGATTCTTCCCGGCGCTGACGCAAGCAAGGACTTGGACCTCCCAGCCGAGTTCCTCTTCCCCACAAACACCTCCGAGCCCACTCTGATGGCGACCCAATGGCTTCATGCCCAGTTTCTTCAGGGTGCGCTCTTGCCTGCCCCCCGTCATGCCATCTTCCTTTTACAGCCCCCCCCTCCCTCGTTGGCCCTCTGGCTTTCATGCAGCTCACACCACCCTTGCTCACCGTCACGGCTCACTGCTTCGATCAAACCGCACGGGCAGGCACCATCATGGAAAAGGATCCCTTTGTGAGTGCCATGATGGGCGTTGGCGTCAAGCCCAGCTCAGGCTCTTACAGCGTTTGGGCCTACGTGGGTATGAGCCTTTTCTTCTCCACAACCTTTTTCGTCAGTTTTGGATCCCTTGTGAGCGTCTTCAGCTGGGAATGGCGCGATTTTCGCGATAATCGCAAAGAACTCTGGCGTCAAGCCCGCCTGTCCATGATCGGCATGCTCATAGCAGCCCCCATCATTGGTGTCATCATGAAAAACCTCTTCGAACAAAAGTTCGGGCGCCTGCGCTTCGACTACACCGACATCACCTGGGGCGAAACGGCCCTCATGTCCCTGGGCTTCATTCTCGTCTCCGATCTGACCTTTTACACCATGCACTCCCTCTGGCATACCCCTTTCATGTACAAACTAAGCCACTCTCTCCACCACAGCTGCCGCCCCACCACCACATATGCCGCATCTGCCGCCGACGCCGCCGAGATCCTCCTGACTGGCTTTGCCTCGGTCTTCGTGCCAGCCCTCGTTCTCCCCATCAGTGCCCGCCTCTTCCTCTTCCTTGATCTCTTCCAGCACTTTTGGAGCATCTGGATTCACAACCACGACGCAGTCAAGGTTGGCTTCCTAGTCTACGACCCCCATGACCACAATGTCCACCATTACTACGGCGAGCGCAACTTCAACTACGGCCTCTTTACGCAGATCCCCGATCGGCTGTTTGGCACGTACCGTGGTACGATCCCAAACTCTCGCCTCAGCGGCAAACCCCTTGTACGCGACGCACAGGGCAACGTCGTGAAACCGACCAAGTCTTCATAACCGCTTTGCTCTCGACCGACCATGTCCTCTGGCGATCCAACCAAGTTCGAGCAAAACGTACCCTCCGACCCTCTTCATCATCTTCTTGCTGAGGAAGGCAAGACACTCTTTTAGATTGACAGCATTTCGCCGCCGGTTTAGCTGCCAGCGCAGCACCCATGAGAGTTGTGGGCTCTTTCCTTCTGGCTGCCCGTCAATAGGCCGCGCCGGCTTGTCAACGGGGACAATTTACCAATTCCTTCCTTGCATCTCCTCCAATCAAAGTTTTGCCCGCTTTTCTTCACCCGCTCAGCCCTCTTTTTCTTGCTCATAACCGCCGATGTGTGATGACTGATCGGATTTTGCCCAAACCCCTCAGTTGACGGATACCGCACCATTCTGTGCTTTTGACCGCAATCGATCTCCACCGTTGTTCTTCTGTGATTGGCTTTCTATTTTGCGTCGACAAACCCGCAGCGTGCCGCACCTCAATCGCCACAGTTAAAGAATAATACACGTACTAAAATGACTGTGCAAAGTCTGAGCCTCAGGCAAGCCATGACCAGCATGGCATTTTGACAACCTCTCGAGAAAAAGATATTGCGAGAGGAATAGAAGGGGGGAAGGGCACACAATAACCTGCACATATGAAAAGGGATTTAAGACCAGTTGAAGCTGGACAGATCACATGGCCTCGTTGAGCGATCCCTTGGCCACTTCTACGGTCTCTGCAGCTTGCTGCACGATATTCAGAAAAACGTCGTGCAGGGTGGCCTGGCGCAGATCCATCAGATTGGCCTCAAGCTCCTGCTCCAGGTTACCAGCTCGTTGGAGTGCTACATGCAGCGGATGACACTGTGCTGCAGGTAGTCGTACCTGCACGTAGCTGCCATGCTCACTCAAGACTTGAGCCGAGCCAAAAGCAGCTTCAATGGCCTCACGAATTTGCACCCCGGTTTTTCCTGGGGCATTCACTTCAAGAGAAAAGTAGTCTCCAAAACGTGCCCGCAACTCTTCTAGTGTACCATGCTGCACCAACCGGCCACCAGCCATGATGCCGAAATAGTCACAACACAGTTCGCACTCGTCCATGCTGTGACTTGTCATCAACACAGCCTTGTTCATCGCCTTCATTGCCGCAATGCACGACCAGAGGAAGCGGCGCCCCAGGATATCAATCGCTGCGCTTGGCTCGTCCAAACACACAACGCTCTGGGGCCCCAGAATGGCCAAGCCAAACGACAAACGCCGCCGATTACCACCACTCAAATGGCGAGTCTCCAAGTCCACAAAGTCTGTCAACTGCAGAAAACCAACGAGCGCTCCAATCGTCATCGCCGCTTGGGGGTTTGCCAGCCCCCGAATCGAGGCAAATAGCTGCAAGCTCTCACGGACGGTGAGTCGATCCAAGAGTGCGTCCACTTGCGGACAGTAGCCCAGGTGCTGCAGGGCCCGGCCTCGCGCGTCGTGCATGTCGAAACCGCCAATGTGAATCACCCCACGACCCACATCACGCTCACCCACAAGGCAGCGAAAGGTCGACGTCTTGCCGGCACCATTGACGCCCAGCAACCCGTAGCATGTACCAGGCATAACATGCAAGCTGACGTCTTTGACTGCCTCGCGACGCGATCGCGCACGCCAAAACCGCCATGTTCGGGGCAGTGCATAGCTCACGTGGAGGTCGGTCACAACGATGCCGCTCGTTGCAGATCCATCAAAGGGCAGCATCTCCTCATCCTGGTCCTCCGCCAATGGCCCCAAACTTGCGCCAGGATTGGCACGTTCTCTCGGCAGCGCCAACTCGCGCCTTGGGCTACTGCGACTTGACCACCCTCTGGTTCCGCGCTTTGCAACTGCAGCGAGACAACGCCCCACCTCGCGCCAATGGACGGTGACCATGAGCAGCCCAGGCCAAATCAGTGCATGCACCCAAATGGCCAGGAGATACTTGCCAATGACATGCCATTGGAAGGCACTTTGAAATGCCGGCGCTGCGTCACCGACGAGAGCAGCCGATACAACACTATACTGATACTCGTACTCATGACGCGCGACATTGAGGATGGCACGGCCGAGGCAAAATTGTGGGAAGACGGCCAGCATATTTTTCAACAGCTCGTTCACATGGGCGAGGGCCACGAGGGTAGGAAACCAGTCGAGTATAAAGGTGGCCAACGTCGCCGTGAGTCCGATCGCGACATTTAGTACCATCGCGCTCACGTAGGCCGTGGCCGGAACCGAGTACAGCCCAGTGAGCATGTACATGAGCGGAATAACCGCAAAGCCATAGCTCACGATCAACAACGCCATTGGTAAGGCGTTATGCCCCGTGTACGCAGGCAGTCCAAACGCCTCAAAGACAACAATGCAAAGCAAGCACGCTATAAAGTAGGTGCTCAGATCAAACAAATAATGACCAAACCAGAGCACACCCGGTGAGAGCCCCGATGCCAGCTGCAAGTGTCGAGCCTACAATAAGCAAAATGGATAACCGCAAGCAGATGAGCACCACAGGTCGTTTGTGCAGAGGCTAGCAGTTTGGTGAAGCTTTTGACCCTGCTTCAAACCCCTGACGAATTATCTGAAACGCGCCAGGATTGCGCCTGGTCCGAAATAGCGTGCCCCTCTCAAGTCCCCTCTTCCAATTTCAACATGTGCGCCGGCCTCACCCGATCCACACGCTCCTTGACGATAAAGACAAAGACGCTGGCAGGTAGAAACGATAGGCCAAACAGGATGAAAATGGCCACAGTGATATCCGTGCCTGATGTGATATACTCCTGCAGCTTCGTGTCCACGGTAGCGTCTAGCGGATGGTTGTAGGCTGTCGTTGATACATTGCCCAAGACTTGCAGCAGTCCTTGATTAGCGACATGCAGATATGCTGGGAGGCTGTGCATGTCCCGCATATCAAACCAAGCTCGCGCAAAAGTGGCTGCATCGGCGGGATAAGGAGCAGCCCCAGGGCCCAGGTAGGCTTCAGAGCCTACGTGCCTAATGGCAAGGTTGCCAAAACGCTGCCAGTCCCCAGTTACTGCCCCATGCACAGTGCCATCGTTGAGCAGGAAATGCTTAAGAAGCCATTCAGTCACATTGGTACTGTCGGGAAGCAACAGGCTGGCCTCGGCCAAGCCAGCCGACGCCTCCACTGCAGCCGATACCAGACCAGCACGTTCAGGCATGGACGGGTTGGTCCACCAAGGCAATTCAACATGTGCATCCGGGCACTCGTTTTGAAACATGTTGGGCGACAGCTCTAACGCAGGCTGCTGCTGGGCCGGCGGAAGCGCTGGCACGTACCCAAAACACATGGTGATGAAAATCAGCAGAAATGAGATGTGCCCTCCCGCCCCTCCCAAAAAAACAAAAAGCAGATTGCAGCAGATGCATCGGTGCTTACCATTGGCGACAATCATTGCCAGACACATGAAGAGCACTGGCAGCACGGTCATGGACAGGAACGCGCGCAAGTCTCGCTTGGTGTAGTGAAGGCGCTTCGAAAAACAGGCGCGCAGCTGACAGATGAGAAGACGCCAACCACTAACACATGCCGTCGTCTCAACCTGAAACGCTTCCGGCGAGGCTTCACCAACTGCCTCTTCCAGCCGTTGAGTGAGAATAATGTGTGAGAAGACGTGGTCCAAGGTACATGCCTTGACAGTGGCCGAAGCAGCCAAATGTGGGCCACCGGCTTCGGCTCGTTTGGTCAAGTCAACAAGAACGTGGCTGAGCATTAGGCGTGCATTGGCTATGTTCGCGCCTGGGCGGATTTGAACGTTTTGTTCACCAACACGAAGCTTCAAAGCGAGCGGTTGGCATATTCCACGCAGCAGCTCGAGTTGGGAGTCTGATAGCCCTGAGCGAGCCCACTCAAGCTCAGTGTCCAGTCCGAACCGGTGGCGTAACTGGCCAAATGTCCCACGCTCTAGCACACGACCTTGGTGCATAATCACAATGTCATCACTCAAGACTTGGGCCTCATCCTAAGAAAGCACGGTGTCCAGACGAGTGAGAACTTTCACGACCGGAGTCAAGTGCATGGCCTTTCGACGATAAGAAGGTTTGAAAAAGGGGGTGGTGTGGGGTGTGGCCGCAGCTGCAGCTCCCAGTGGGCGCCTCCAGGGCATACCAAGTGATGGGTGCAGAGTATGATGGTGCTGTGCGCTTTGCGTGCAAGGATCGCATCCCAGGTGCGGCGGCGTGTAGCCGGATCCATGCCTATCTCCATCACGAAAGTTGACATGCGCACAAAGCCCACCCATCCAAGCACATCATTCATTAGGCTCATTCACGCTGCGATTCTTTCAGAGGTGGGGATTGGCTTTCAACAAGCGATACCAGAACTGCTAGTCAAGCACAAAACGCACCAGCAGTGGGTTCGTCGAGGAGGATCACGTCTCTTCCCAGAAAGGCAAGGAGCACGGCAAGCTTGCGCTTGTTGCCGCCACTCAAATGAACGGCCCGCGTATCCAGCATTGGGTCGAGAGCTAGAAGGTTTGTCAAGGTCTCCACATCAATCTCGTCGCCGTGACTGCCTGTCAGTCGCATCAATCGTCCAAAAAAGTCAATGTGCTCACGAACGGTCAGTTGCTCAAAGAGGGTATTTTGCTGTAAGCAGATGCCCAAGCAGCGTCGTGCCGCCGGTGTTTCCGCTGGAAGCCTAACCCCACAACGCCGGTCTCTGCAATGAGAGTTGAAAGGCGTTGTGCTGTACACGCAAGTCGAAGCCGATAGGCTACAATACGAACCGCCACCCGTGCACCCGGACCGTGCCAGCATCCGCCTCGATGATGCCTGCAATGATCTTGGTGGCTGTCGATTTGCCCGCTCCTGTAGCATATGTGTGCCCGATGGAAGCGAGCGTGGTGAGCGCTTGTTGTCAGAAATTGCAATGGCAACGATCTGGCTGCAGGTGACAAAGACAACAACTCGCAAATGGCAAGGGCCGTGGTCCTTTTCTCAGCACAGCAGGACCTTTGCTCAGGAGATAGAAAGAGTAACCTCATAGTCAAAAAAAAAAAAAAAAAAAAAAAAAAAAAACCAGGCCACAACCAAAATTGTGTTCTATCTGGCAGTGATGATCCCAAAATAACAGCATGCCGTACCGTTAGGCCCCAACAGCGCCACACAGGTGCCTCGTCTGGTCTGCAATCCAAAGTTACAGAGAGCAACCTTGGTCTGCTTGCGCCACAAACTATGCAAGACGTATTCCTATTGCGCACACGAACGCCAAACGTGATGTGAGGGCTGCACCCAATATCCATCATCAAACACAGAAAGGCGCAGGGAAGATAAGCCGCAGATCGACTTGCCTTTCTCACGTCACTAAGGTTCAAGCTGAAGGCCTCTGCTGCGTCATCCGCAACAACTGCATGTTCATCGGCATTGACTGAAGGGTCAAGCATTGGTACATCATCGTCGGGACTGCCAACCGCATCTGCTGCTGCACCTGGGCTTTGAAGTCGAGCATAGCCGGACAAAGTAGGAGTGGCTATCCAGTAAGCGTGGCAAAGGCGCCAAGGCAGGGTCACCGGAAAATGCCATGGGCGCGGGGGCCCGTTGGAGCGATCGAGAATCTGGAAAAAGTACCAGCTCAAGGCTGCATACAATAGACAATCCAGGCACAACATGCCCCAGGCAGCAGCCACACTGAATTGATCGCAGGTACCGATGCCATGATGAAGACTTGACCACTACGAAGCACAAGGAGATGTAAGGAAGCGCAGATCGGGAGGGTCCGACTCAGGGAGGCGAGGCAGCACAGTGGAAGCCTGACCTGTACGCCCGTTTCGAGTTGTTCAAAATGGGCCATGTAATACACGCCAATGCCAAAGGCAGTCGTGGAGAGAGTCGATGCGCCATACTTGGAACTCACGGGCAACGTGTCCAGGCTGAGAGCAACTATCACAAACGGGATGTACAAGCAAAAGTAGAGGATGCCGCCCACCGCGGAAGCAATCTTGGCTTGCCGAAAGAATACACTAATCAACATGGCAAAGAGGAGCGAGGAAAGCACAAAGGTTTCCAGGAACAAGAAGAGCACAAGGCCGTCTGTAAACCTGCCGACGGCCCGACCAAGCGCATTGTGATGAGCCGCAGAGTTTAAAATGTCCGTGCCAGTGAGGGAGGCATCTGTCTGAGGCATGCACGATTGAGTGTGCCGAGCGGATTTGGCCAATCACACCAACCGCAGAATGTTCCCCAGCTTGAGCAAGAGCGTCAAGATGCCCACGCTTGGGAGGCTGGTGAGCAAGGCCGTGACCAGCCAGCTGCACCAATATGCCGAGCCGCTCAGGCCACGCAGATGCATAATGACGTCAAGATTTTGCTCCTTCTCCCAGACCACAGACTTGATCGTCAAACTGACTGTGTACAGCCACGCAAGCGTCATGAAGAGCGGCAGGGTGGGTCCGAGACCTGACGCGAATGGATCCGACTCAAAGGCAGGAATGGGGAATCTTTGTGTCAACATCGGCAAGGAGCCAAGCGTTGAGTATCCCTACCGAATGCACAAGATGACGCATCATGACCATCGGGGCAGGAGTGAGCGTGTGAACCCCCTGTTTATTCTAAGGTAAGAGCCTGTACAAAAATGAAGGCTCGCCCCCAAAATGATTTCGCACCAGACTTAAATCTAAAACAGCGCGATCCAACATGTCCTACAAAGTTGCATGTTCCCATTGAGCTTGGGCGCAATGATAAGGCCCGGTTCAAACGACAACAACGCATACGGGACGGAGATGGCACCTGAAGATAGACAAAGCCCGAGTATACGTAGAGGAACCAGGTATAGGCGCCATAGTCGGTCGTCACGGCTTCATGAAGACGCGTAGTTTTGGGCGTGTAGAGTGAGTTCATTCGGATGGTGTAGGCTACGTGCTGCGGATCACTAGTATTGAAGACGATACCGCCAATGGTATCGAGGGTTGAAGAGCGTTGGGCAATTTGTGCCACCATGGCCGCCTCGTCGGGATACGCTACAAATTGAGTCGCATTACTAAAGAAGCTAAGCAACCCTGGGTCTGGTTCCAGGCGTGCCGATGTATTTGAGGCAAACAATGGTGTCGGTAGAAAGATGACACCTTCCGTTGGAACCGGAAATCTAACGGGGCGCGGGCCAAGATGAACAAAAGCAGAACAAAGAAAAAAAAAAAAAAGTCAAAAAGCAGGCCAAACGTTTATTTGCAGCACAAGCAGAGCCTGTCTTGCTGATGATCACATACAGTTGCTCCGTGGACTGATTGCAGATGGGCAGTGGACAATCAATGTCTTGAGGAACTTGCACGGCCATCTCGACGTGATCGGCCGCATCCCCTTCCTTGTGGAGGATGGCCATGTAGTAGGCTTGCCCCCCACGTAGCGTTTGTGGGGCGGACCTCTGCTCAGGATATACGTGAAAAAAGCTGCGCGAGACAGCCGAATGCAGTGACGCAATTTTGCGCTACACCGCACACGCAAGCACAAGCACATGTATGCACACATACAGGGACAGAGAACATGAAGTGTGAGTAGGCAGACTCAACATGACGGCAAGAGGGGCGCACAGAGATCGCGTTGATAATATCGGTGGAAAGCACGAAGCAAACCGTATTTGCGCGAGAGTTGTCGCTAGACAGGTGCAGCTCCGAGGCATCATCGCTGGCAATGAAGAAAGTGTAGTCCCCATCGGCAGGGGGAACGAAGGAAAAGCTGTTGGCACGCGCCAAATGACGTGAAGCACTGAGTAAACTGGCTCCCTCTGGGCCTTGTCCACCACCACCACCGTGCGAAACGAAGCGGTGAACAATCAGACCTGAGGACTTGGGCATAGTGGTTGCCAATGTTGACGGGGGAGGCCAGATACTCTGAGTTGACCACGTAGCGAGCGTTTGGGTTGTTGGGATATCTTGGGTCCGAGGTCAAGGCGTCAATCTGTGTCAGTCGGGCCGGGACGGGTCGGTACACGCCAAGGTGGGTGAAGAGAATATCATTAGAAGCCACCAAAGGCATGCAAGTGGGTCCTGGCTGTGTTGTCGGTAGATTCAAGAGCTTTTACCTCGATGCCGTCGATGCGAAACCAGCGCTCAATCAAAAAGCCCGGATCTCCACCTGCAGAAGGAAGCGGCAGCTAGCATAAGCAGGACGAGAGGCTACGCTCATGGTTTGGCTTGAGTTGCAGGAGACAAACTGTGGTGAATTTCTGACGCATTGCCACCCGTGGAAATGTCGAAGAGGCACTGCCCGGCTTGCACGGCTGTGAGAACAGCGTCAAAGGTGCGATTGACTTGGGCCATGATAGCGCGCGTCTATGCGAGAGAGAAAGAAAGAACGACGGGTCACGATTGTGGCAATCTGTATTGGGTTTGGTGCTGGTCGGGAGGGGTGCCGGGCGTGTGTGTTCCAAACCTCTGGGGTGTCGGGCGTATAGGCCAGTTTGCCGCCCCCAAACAGCGACTGGAGAACAATCAGGCCCGACTACGAGATGGACAAGAAGAGGAGAGGTGATGTGTTAATGCTGTGGATGGGGCAACAGGTCTGCAAAGGGGCATCTTCGCAAGGGTGGACGCTGCACCGACTCACGGATGCACTGTTGCTGCCGTCGTGAGCTTCATCGAGCTCATTGTCCAGGGCGTTGGCTGGTAGGATAGGGCATGCGGCATACTGGATCAGATCCACTAGGTCCACTGTTTCATCGTATTGAGTGAGAGCCATTAGGTTTTTGGCTCGCGGCAGGTTCATGAGCTGAACAAAGGCCCGGGTCATGTTGTTCAGAATCTTGGTGCTGTTCAAGCTCAGTGAGCTCTGGTTATGGTGGTGAAGATCATGGTTGAGTGCGGTGCCAAGGCCAAAGGTGAGCACGTCCAACAGGCTGTGGTTGTAAAAGGCAAAGGCTCGATCGCCAACGTGGGGAGCACTCAGGAGCTGACATGCACAGCCAATGGCGCTGCGCAATCGAGTTTGGTTCTCAAAGCCCTGGGCCCAAGGAAAGAGGACGCCGTGGGAGCGTTGCAGCTGTTGTCGACAGGTGGGGTCAGGGATGGCGGCCAGCGTGCCATTGCGTCCCCATAAAATAAGAAGCTCGGCCAGGGCAGCCTGGTGCTGATCAAAGGTGCTGGTGCCGTGAAAGAGGTAGGCAGCCTCGTCGATGAGTGCCGGCCCCAGAATGGATGGGCCCGTGTCATTGACGACATCATGAAGCCCATCGCAAAGGATCGACTGCATCATCAAGGGCACACCAGCTGATGGCAAGGCCTGGGGGCTCAAAGAGGCTAACAAAGCGCACAAAAAAAAAGGCAGGTGATGAGCAGCCGCAGAGTAACGTGAAGGATAGAAGCAAAAGGATGGAAGAGGGGTCAAAAGCGTCAAGACCCACTGGCGCTTTGAGGAGAAGGGGGGACTTGATGACGGACAAGGACGAGAATGACGAAGATGATGGTCGGCAGCAGAACCTCAGTGAGCGTACTACGCCAAGCCCGGGAGCGCATCAAGGCTTGGCGCCAAAGCAAAAGGCGGAGCTGCCCGAACCAGGCCCGGTATCCCGGGCTGGCCTCAAGGGGTGCCATGGTCAGCACCAAGACACCCTCTAAGTCGTTGCACCACCTGCCGATGCACCACGCATCCCGCGGCGCTTGTGCTGCGCGCTGTTCGAGCACACGAACCACCCGGCTCGAGCACACCTGACCTGTTATCGCTCCGCCAACACAGGACTTCCCAAGCCCACAACGACCTGAATCCCACCCTCACACCTACCCACTGTCACGCAAAATACCCGACAGCAAACGTGAAACCAAACCCTCCGGTGCGACCGAAATCACAAAAATGAAGAATGACCGTGATGATGAGAAAATGGGTCCGCAATTTGGGCGCGCTCCCTCTCTCTCTCGAACCATTTCTCTCTCTGTCTGTCTCTCTAAATCTCTCTCTCTCTCTCTCTCTCTCTCTCTCTCTCTCAAGCTCTCTCTCTCTCTCTCTCTCTCTCTCTCTCTCTCTCTCAAGCTCTCTCTCTCTCAAACTCTCAAACTCTCAAACTCTTTCTCTCAAACTCTCAAACTCTCTCTCTCAAACTCTCTCAAGCTCTCTCTCTCACATTCACACACGACGATGCAGCAGCAGTGGCCGGATGATCCTGGGTTGCGGCTGGTGGAGCAGCCGCCTCCGTTTGAGCACCTGCAGGTTCTCTCCGATGCCTCACTGCTCCGTCCGTTGAGGTGGGAGGATGCGCGATTGATCATTGACAGACAGGCGTTTGTTCAGTTTCGCCGCAGCCGCGTCTCACTCGAGGCATACCGCGCCTTTATGCGCGACATCAAAGCCAAGTTTGAATCGGTGGGTGACATGGTCATGGTGCGCAAGAACGGGTATGCTGTGCAGGAGGCACCCGACGGGCGACTGCGAGCCGTGCGACCCACCAATCCCGAGTTTCGCCTTCTCTTTGAGCCAAACGACTTTCCCTACTACTTTGTCGAGGGCATCCAGCACCATGTTCTTTGGGTGCAGGGTGCAGAGCTGACCATGGACGCTCTCACCGAGTGGGTGCCGCGCTATCGCGACCCCGCGCTGTTTGACGTGCTCTACTTTGTCAATCCGCCCGGGCTGCGAACAGTTCCCGAAATGAGCCATGCACACATTATCAGCCGGCCCAAGTCCCTCGCCATTTTCCAGCCCCAGCCTCGCATGATCGCCACCAGCCCCAGCCTCCCGCTCGATGCCCGACCAGCCCTCGATGGCGCAACGACAATCGAAGTGTGCGTCGACTCGGTGGCAGCTGCCCAAGCTGCCCAGGCTGGAGGTATGTAAGCTGTACAACGTCCAAACGGTCACAGTTTTGTTTCGCCCAGCGCCATGTGCGGTGCCTGATTCAAGTGGTTCGGGTCCCAGCAAGGAATCAGTGTGGATCGCTTTGAATTTGATCGCCTTTGACTGATCACTCGCCCACTTTTTGTCTTCTTGGTCGTTGTCGTTCTTGTTCTTGCTGTGTGGCAGGCGCCCATCGCCTGGAGTTGTGCAGCGCGCTTTCCGAGGGTGGGCTGACCCCCAGCCTGGGCTTGTGTGCGGCAGTCATGCGTGCAGTCAGCTTGCCGGTGAGCGCCAACTGGATGTGCTCCTAGATGCCAGTGCTTCAATCAAAAACTCGGTAGTCGGGGCACATGACCCTGGTCTTTTCGATGGCGTTTTAGGTGCACGTCATGATCCGGTCGCGAGGGGGAGACTTTTGCTACTCGGACGAGGAAATGGACGTGATGCTGATGGATCTCGCAGCTTTGCGCTCGCTGGGTGTGGCCGGCGCAGTATTTGGCTGCCTCACCCCGGAGGGCGAGGTGGACTGGGTGCGATGGCAGGCCTTTGAAAGCGCTTGTACGGGAGCTCACGTGACCTTCCATCGCGCCATTGACATGAGCCGGGATCCCGTGGCTGTGGCGTTGGCGCTCGTCCAGCGCAGCTCCTGTCGACGCATTCTGTCCAGTGGTGGTGCAGCAACGGCCCAAGCAGGGGCCCAGACACTAGCAGCCATGCAGCAAGCGGTGGGCGCCGCTGCGCAGGTCGTGCCGGCCGGTGGCGTGTCGGCTGAGAACGCAGCTGATCTGGTGCATCAGACAGGGGCCCGGCAGCTTCATGGATCGGCCCGCGCGTGGCTGGAATCGCCCATGACCTGCCGCACTACTGCCGTGAGTATGTCTGCCAATTCTGAGGTGATACCCGATTATCAAAGGAAAAGCTGCAGTGCGGACCTCGTACGGGCCTTGGTCGCGGCCGTTCGGGCCCCAACCGCCGCCACAGCGGCACCCAACTAACCCAGGGAGCTCGCGTGTGTGCTCGTATGGGACTGTGAAAGCTTTTTTTTTTTTTTTATATAATCCGATTATGACATGTATGTGCTGGAAAACGGGAGATTTGTAAACTACAGAACCGATATACCTCGACTCAGATTTGATCATGGGACATTTTCATTCAATTGAGATTGGCCATGACGGACCGCCGTTTTGAAGATTGGAACAAACGCGCTCAAACAACGCACGAGTGGGTAGAGGCTGCACAACACCCTCAACACACAACACCCTCAACGCATACGGCAACACGACTTAGACCTCTCGGAAGTGAATGGGGCGATCGACGGGATACTCAACGGCGTACTCCAAACGAACCTCTCCCTGCGCCTTGGGCTCGAGGCGGCGGGTCCAGATTAGGTTGTTGGTGAGAGAGTTGAGCTCGACATCGTCCCCGCGTGCCACGTCCTCAAAGCCACCGCCAAACTCGTCGTCGGCAGGGGCACGCTTGGCAACTTGGCCCTTGTCGGTACCGTGCAGGGCGGCCATGTCCGGCTCGGTGACCTTGACTCGAATGGCGCTGTCGGAGGGCTTGGGCAGCGCTTGCAGCACCACAACGGTGGCGGCCTTGCCCAGGGTGTTGGTGATGAGGCAGCGGTGGACATACTGAGCCGTGTTAGTCTTGCCTTGGAAAAAGGAGGATTGCTGGCTGCGACTCTCGTTGGGAGGGCGGTAGTCCAGCTTGATGCCTGCGTCTGTGCCAAGGTAGGTCGTGAAGGTCTCACCCGGCATGACCAGCTTGAGGCGCGTGGTGGTGATGAGGCTGCCATCGCAGAAGACGTTGCAGTCGCTGCTGGGCAGGAGCATTGTGTCCGAGGTGTTGGTGACCTGTGCCTGCATGTAAACGTCGGTCGACTTGGCAGGTACGCAGAGGTAGCGGGTGCGCACGCCCAGGTTGAGGATGGTCAGCGTCACCTTGTGGCGGTTGTTGTCCGACTCGACCGTGCAGGGCTGCTCAATCTTAAAGTTGGTGCTCAGACCTGTTGAGGACGTGCTGGCGCTGGCCACGGGGGCCTCCTCCAGGCATGCATCGGCATCGTCATCCTCCTCCATCTCGTCGTGCATGGCAGCTCGCTCCATAGCCATCATGGGCATGGCCATGGACGCTGCCGAGGGCGCACCGCCAAAGCTGTTGACAGCGCCGCGGGACCGTGCTGCCATCTTGGCCTTGCGTACTCGAAGCGGGCGAGCAACCTCAAACTCAACAAGCATGGGGTTCAGATTGGGAGGTTGGCCGCCCACGGCGGGGCGGGCGGTGGACAAGGTCAAGGCCACGTCCTTCCAGTCCTCGCCCGTGTCCTGTTGCACCTGACCGTAGTAGCGGAGCTGCACGTTCGTTGGGAGCAATAGTGGAGAGAGGGTGAGCAACAGACAGAAACTGGGGAACCCAAACCCATAACCACCTTTTTTCTTGTAATGGGGAGCTCCGGGCGGGGTTTGGAAAAGACATACCTCCATAGACAAGTCTTGGAGATTCATACGCAGGTCGTAGGCTGGGGTCCAGCTGGCACCAGCCACCAGATAGGTAATCTAAGGGCAAACAGGAGCCATCAGCGGCAGACGACCGCGGGTGAATGTGCAGGGCTGGAGTGTGGGTGGCGACAGCACCAGCAAGACGCGTTACCTCGAGGCGGACTGAGCTGGCCTTGGCCACGTCGAGGGAGATGACCAGGTCTGAGCGGGGGCGAGCCTGGGAGCGCAGCTCGCGTTGCTTCTTAAGGACGGCCTGCTGTGCCTCGCGTTCGGTGCTGAGTTGGCGATTGATGGCCCGCTGGCGGGCTTGGGCCTCCATGCTGCGTTCGAGGAAGGTGGCGATGATGCCGTTGGCCTCGGCGGGCTTGGGCGCCTCGAAACCCGAGTGGGCACCAATTGGCTGGACTGCGTAATTGGTGTACGCCTGCAGGGCCTCCAGCGCCGCCTCTTGCAATTTGTTCTGTCCAAGCATGCCATACATTCATGACCACAGCGGTGAGGCGTGAGTGCAGAACGCACTCGATGAGACTAGTGGTGCAGAGTGGAGTGGGGTGGTTGAATAAACACGCCTACCTCATCTTCAAGGGCGCGCATGCGCTCCTGGATGTCCTGTAGCTCATTGTTGAGCGTCTTCATGGCATCCTCATCCACGTCGGGGGTGATGCGGGCCACGAGGACATCGAGCAGGGTGCAGGGGCCAAAGGCCTTGACACGGATGGAATCTGGATTCATGAGGCGCTTGCTCAGCCCCTTGAGAGTGATTTTTTGCAAGCCTTCCTCAAGGTCATCCAGGCCCAGCTCGCGCGTGACCTCGGCACGATCATTGAAAACGGTGACAGCTGAGACGGTGGCATCCTTCAACTCGTGCTCGATTGAGGGATCGGTCGAGCTCGTGCCCACGGGCTCAACCTCCATGATGGCAGCCATGGCGTGGCGTCTGTGTCAAGTGGCGCAAGTTTTTTTTTAAAATGGAGCCAGTACAATGATATCCTGCAAATACCAAAGAGCACAAATGCAATTGGATGGGACGCGCGGCAGGTCAGTGAGCAAGCAAAAGTGCAACGTTGGTGATCATGTAGCCGGCGCAAGAAGACGCCCAGACACAGCGACAGAGACAAAGACAGCGACAGCGACAGAGACAGCGACAGAGACAGCGACAGCGACAGCGACAGAGACAGGAGACAGAGACAGAGACAGAGCGGCCAGAGACAGACAGAGACAGAGACAGAGCGGCCAGAGACAGAGACGGAGACAGAGAGCGACCAGGAGGAAGTAAAGCCGAGAGCGCGCAGAACGACAGACGTACCACTGATCACAAGAAATTGAAGCTCTGTGTGTGTGTGTGTGCGTGTGCAATCGAACACACGCCACGAACAATCTGACAACGTCACCACGTCAAGTGCGGCCGTGTGGCCAAGGATGAAGCAGGGCTAGTTGGTATGCCGTGAGATCATTGACAGCCAAGAAGAGTAACCGTGTGCACGTTGGAGTAGTAAAATGCAACGACTCCCCCTCGCACACACACAGCCAGCGGAGCACACGCTCAAGCGCGCTGCCATTATAGGCGACGCGCCTCACCGCCCCCGGCTATTCTTAGCATCTGTATTTGCATAGTGTACTGTTGATCACATTATCGCATACATTGTCAGCACACGTAAATGAGAGATGGAGATAGAGACAGACAGAGAGAGACACAGAGAGAGACACAGAGAGACACAGAGAGACACAAAGACACAGAGAGACACAGAGAGACAGAGAGAGACAGAGAGAGACAGAGACACAGAGACAGTCAAAGACAGACACAGACAGACAGTGACAGACAGTGACAGTGACAGAGACAGAGAGAGAGACAGAGAGACACACAGAGAGACAGACAGAGAGACAGAGAGACAGAGAGACAGAGAGACAGAGAGACAGAGAGACAGACACAGAGACAGAGAGACAGACACAGAGAGACAGAGAGACAGACACAGAGGGACAGAGAGACAGAGACAGAGACTCATTCTGCATCTCATGTGAGTTGGCACCGGGACGACGTGGTGTCGGCATCAGCGTCTGGCTGCTGGAGGCGGTGGGCTCCTGCGTGCGGGGTCTTGATCCTGCTTGCTTTTTGTTGATACCGACAACTTCCTTTCGGTAAGGCCTTGTGCTTTGGTTGAGAGAGCACCGCTGCCATTTTTTTTTTCCAGTGGGTGTGAGTGCCACCGATCGGTCAACAACGTGCGCTAGGCAAAGAAGAAGTACACCTCACTTTGGAACTTATCGCCAGCGCTGTCTGCCTGTCCTTTGGCGCATCAGGGGGAAAAAGCAGGGGTTCCTGACCGGCTGCCGTTTTTGACGCAAGTCCGACATTGTGGGTGTCAGACGAGTTGTACTTGGAGGGGCTCATGAGATTGGTGGTGGAGAAGCGGATGGTGATAGAGAGAGATACCGTTACCATGAGTGATGATGGAGAGCAGCTGTTAGATGCGTGCTGGTCATCAGATCCACAAGAGGCGCTGCAGCTGTTAACCAGTTGGGACCACCAACGTATCCAAGATGCTGCCAAACACAAAGATGATGGGGTACGTCAGCTGTTTGATATGCTGTTGTGTGATATTTATCGGCAACACTTTGAATACGGCACTGAATGTTGTGTACATGATGGTGATGCTGTACCTGTACGTCATGCCGATGCATCATCCCACAGGATGGCCATACACCACTACACTATGCCTGCGATAACGCTCATGTTGAGGTGATGGAGATGCTGTTGAGGCACGCTGTTGATTCTGAAGCCCAGAACAACGTCAGTACAGTCCCCTTTACCCCCTATGATTTCACGCAACCACAATGACGTTGTACATCATGCTGATGCATCATCCCACAGCGTGGCTGGACACCACTGCACAAAGCCTGCAATAACGGCCATGTTAGGGGGGTAGAGATGCTGTTGCAGCACGGTGCCGATACTGAAGCCAAGGACCAGGTCAGTACAGTACCTCTTTTTGCTCCGCCCATGATGGTAGACAACCATAATATCATGTTGTTCCTGTTGCACCTGTCCGTCATGCTGATGCATCATCCCACAGGTTGGCGATACACCACTGCACAAGGCCTGCATTAAGGGTCATGTCGAGGTGGTGAAGATGCTGTTGAAAAACAGTGTTGTTACTGATGTCAAGGACCAGGTTAGTACAGTACCTCCCTTTGCCCCGCTCATGATGGTATACAACCATAATATCATGTTGTTCCTGTTGCACCTGTGATGCATCATCCCACAGTTTGGCCATACACCACTGCACAAGGCCTGCAGTACCGGTCGTCTCGCAGTGGTGAAGATGCTGTTGCAGCACGGTGTTGTTACTGATGCCAAGGACCAGGTCAGGGCAGTGCCACCCTTTACCGCCCTCCGCCCCGCCCCTATGATGGTATACAACCACAATATCATGTTATTCCTGTTGTACCTGTCCGTCATGCTGATGCATCAACTCCAGTTTGGCGATACACCACTGCATAAGGCCTGCAGTAGCGGTCATGTCGAGGTGGCGGAGATGCTGTTGCAGCACGGTGTTGCTACTGATGCCAAGGACGACGTCAGTACAGTACCTTCCTGTTCCCCCTTTCCCCTATGATGGCACACACCTGTACCACATGATGATATGTTGTTGTACCTGTACGCCATACCGATGCATCGTCCCACAGGATGGCACGACACCCCTGCACTGGGTGTGCAGTAGCAGTAGCGGTCATGTCGAGATGGCGGAGATGCTGTTGAAGCACGGTGCTAGTACTGAAGCCAAGGACGACGTCAGTGCAGTACTTTCCTCGTCCCCCCTTATTCCCCTATGATGGTACACACCTGTACCACATGATGATGTCATACCGATGGATCATCCCACAGCGTAGCCATACACCACTGCACGCTGCCTGCAGTAGCGATCATGTCGAGATGGTGGAGATGCTGTTGAAGCACGGTGCTAATACTGAAGTCAAGGACGATGTCAGTACAGGACCTCCCTCCTCCTCCCTCCCCTCTGTCTGCTGCTCCTGCTTCCGCTGCTCGTCTCCTTTGCGCCGTCTCTCTCCTCTCCACCCTGCCCCTCGTGCGCGTCCGTTCTGCCTCTTGCTCCTATTCTTCTTTCTCGCTACCCCTCTTCTTTTCCCATTTTGCGTCTGCTCTTCGTCGGTGCTCCCTGCATCCCATCTTGTTCTTCCTCCCGCGATGAACTCGTCCCTCATGTTACCGAACATTGATATTATATAGGACGGCCAAACGCCGCTCCATACAGCCTGCACCTTCTCCTCTGCCACCCGAAAGCTTGTCCGCCAACTGCTGCGGCACGGTGCCGACCTGGACGCGAGAGATCTTGTAAGCCTTTCATCACGATACCCTGGCTTTTGTGCTATTCGGTCACACCTGCGATTGATACCCGATGGCCTTGTGTGGCAGGCGGCTGCACGGCCCTTGGATCTGCTCCTTCGCAGGGATCCCATCGAGTTGGAGGTGGGCCTTCTTTTTCTTATTTGTGGTCCTGATTGCAGAGGCAAGCTGGCTTACCGATGAACCTGCTTCACTTTATAGCTGATTGAGGAACTATTGGGCGCAATCCATACTCCTTGCTCCTACCACACTGCGAATCCCCATGGTGCGAACCTGGTTCGCATGTGATTGTCCGCATTGTCTTGTGCTCATCGGATTTCAATGTGGCGCCAGTCCAAGGCTTGATTCATGCAGAGCAGGTCAGACGCTGGCGGTGCTCTGCTGCTGTTCTATGCAGCGTCGGCTGGCGCGTGGATCCTCAATTGTTCAACATCCAAGACCTACAAACGCTTTGTGACTGCCTGGCCGCTCAAGCTGCGCCTACGAATTGAAATGGGTGACGCTTGTGTTTGGCTTGTCGATCGCTATGCAAACAGAGAATGAAGTCAAACGGGCAGGGCGGGCTTTGCCAAACGGCTAAAGCAGAACAGTCCAACAATCAGCGCGAGAAGCCACCTCGTCTTTATTCACCATGACATCAAATGGTGACAATGGTGTCTCAGTCGTGGCGGCTGTGGAGCCATCGCAAGGGCAGCCAAGACAGTCGTGCCGGGCACCATCACGAGGACGTCGAGCCGCATCAAACTCGCTCCGGCACACAAGGAAAAAAAGACAACAAGAAGCACAATACGCACCATCATCGTAGCCAGCGAACGTGATCGCGCTCATCACGTGGCTGCCTTTCTGCCCAAGGACATTTGTCCCTCGACTTCGAGATCAAAGTGCTTTCCTCCCGTGCTGTCTCGGTAGGTGCAGCCTGCAGCGTGGACATGGAGCCAAAAGACCATGTCGGCTTGTTCGGCGTCAGAAATGGTCGCTCGTAGCTGAAGGGTCGAGGAGATGAGATTGACATGACCAACCAGCGAGCTTCCAATGCCCTGGCTGGCAAAGGGTCAGCACACTTTGACGTACAAGCCCAGTTTAGTGGCGCTTTGAACGCACTTCGAAATTTGCTCGTATGCTCGCATGACGTTTTGAAGAGAAAAAAGGTTTGAACGTCGCTCGCTCTTGACATGTGAATAACGACACATATGATTCCAAGAGCAAGCTGCCTCGTGCGTACCCATAATTCTCGGCGTGATATGCGATTCTTGCTCGTCTGCACCCATTTGAGAACCAGGCGGCTCCTCGTGATCCTCCACCAAGTCCCAGGATTTCTTGGATGATGATCACTGTCTTCGTTTGCTGTTATTTGTTGCTGTCTGTCTGGGCTCGCCCCCGCTCGCATCACAGACACACGCGCGCACACACACGCAGACTTGTGCGCGTGGGCAGATTGGCCTTGAGTGTGGGAGCTGCGACACGCACAGTCAGTACCGATGGCCTGGCAAGTCACGGTGAGAAACAGTCTTTCGCGCTATCCGTCTCCCGACCTCACCCGCGCAGCCTCATTGGCCATCATCCCATCAATCTTGTGGCCAGCAACTGCAAGCCCTGGCCTCGGCCCACTTCGACCACAGCAGCCAAGCCCCAGAGCTGTTGGCCACCTGCCGCATCCTCCTGAAATGGAGTGCCCCCTGTGATGAACAAACGCAAGCCCTCACCTACCGCGTCGATCGCCAGTTGCGGGTAAATGTGCGCGCTGCTCGACTTGTGGCGATGCTTGCTTGCACGCACTCATGCTCGGCCACATCGTGGCAGGATGGCCGGACCTGGCACATGGTGCAGGATTTCATCAAGGATAGCTTTGAATGCGTCATCGATGGCCTGCAGCCTGCCCACAACTATCAGGTCTCAGCCCTTTCCCTCCACGTTGCCTCTGCTCGGATTTTATTGACTGTTTGCTTCGCCTTTGTATGGCCAGATTTCTGATCTTTGGCCGTTACTCGGTTTGTGGGTGGCAGTTCCGGGTCATCTGTAAACCCATTGCCAGCGCCACTCCCGGCCCTCCGGTCTTGATCACAGCTCGGTGCGCCCCCACTTATTTTGTGTCAGCGGGCGGCATTTGAAGCCATCGCCTAACCCCCACGCAATGAAATGCCAGGACGAGTGCGCTGCCTCCCAGTACGCCCCCCGCCGTGCAGCTTGCTGCAGCCACCGAAGATAGTCTCACCCTAACTTGGGAAGAACCAAAAGAATGCAATGGCACCATCACCGGCTACCTGTGCGTGATTCGCACCCCTGTTCCGCATGAGACGATCATCTCAATTTCACTGCACCCCTACACACCCGCGACCGTGTTGGTTCAGCCTCTTTCAGGCCTTGCCCGAGGCTGAGGGCCAGCCCTACACGGAACACAGCCTTCCTGCCTCGATGAAAAGTGTCACTCTCAAGTTTCTTCGGCGAGGTGCCACCTATCGCTTTCAGTGTAGGTCAACTTCTGCCATCCAGCACACCTCGCCCGTGCGCTTTTCCGTACCAGGAATCACCCATCGTTCTAACGCACCCAAAACTTGGGAATGAACCGAACATGTGCTAGTAACGGCCCTGAATGCCGCAGGAGAAAGCCCGCCCAGCACTGTGCTGGTCGCCGCCACACGCAAGCCCGTTACAGAACGCTTTACACCCCACGCAGCTGCACGGGCGGCCGTTGATGCAGACCCCGCTGCGCCCGTTGTGGAGATGGCGTCGTGTACACAGATCCGAGTCTTTTCTTCTAGTCCTACCCCACGGCTGAGGGCATCTGAGCATACACCCCAACGTACGGGATTCGTGGCTGTTGCCCCAAAAGTTGAGTCCCGAGCTGCCCCACTTCCTCGAAAGGAGCCAAGCCGTCAGCCTCCAGTCACACCCGCTCCCTCGAAGGACGTCTCGACGACGCTGGCATCGGACAACCCCCTTGGTCCTGCAGCGGTAGACAACCCCCCTATGGTGAAGCCTGTGGACCGTACCTCCACTCGTGGTAAGTCACTCCTTTGCTAGCGGCGCTGCCAAAGGCATGGTCACGCCGAGCGTGCCTGCCAGAGTGCCTCATCAATCGGACCGATAAACCATGTAGGTCCACCGTCCTTGACCATCATGGCTCCTCGGCGCAACACTGGCGGGAGAAGCGGTGATGAAGCTTTCCCTGGCGGCACCCGATCCGCCTTTGAAGAGGTGCGTACACATGCCGTTTGCAGAGGAGATGGCCAGCGCTTGGGTCAGCAGTTGGCTTTATCGGAATGTGCGTGACTGATCGTCTGCTTGACCTGTGACCTGGTTTGGTCTTTCCCACAGCGGCGGTTGGCGTTTGACCAGCCTGTCTCGCAGGAGCAACGGCGATCAAAGGAGAGCGAATGGCATGACAGCATTCGTCGCCGACCCAGCGCCGGACAGCGCACACCCCTGGATATTGCCAGTTTCCACCTCTCGGCAGGCGTGGAAGTTCAGGCGGCCGGCCACGTCGACAAGTTGGTGCACCGCGGTAAGCAATTGGATGGACGGACTGTGCACGCGGGGCCAGGCAAGAGTGAATGCTGCTCACATCGACACGCTGACTTGATCAACAACGGCGCCCAGACCGGACGTTGACGGAGATCAAATCGCTGCAGGGCACGGTGCGCGGTCGGCGTCGAGGCGTGCGTGGTAAGCTTCAAGTCTACTCGGAACAAGGACAGTTGCTGACCGACCCTGTGCTTGGTCGATTGCTGGAGGTGAGGTCACCAGCAGGCGTTTGAGCCACGTGATTCAAAACCGCTACTCTCTCCGTTGAACACATTGCCGAGAATGAAGCCTCACGTCGCGAGAGTCGTGTGATGCCACTGTTGTACAGGAGGAGCGACGAGGGCAGATTGTGATGTACATCACGTCTGTGGCAGCTGTCCGCGAGCGCTTTGAGCGTTGCAAGGAACTGAAGGATGTGCGTACTGCTTTGGAGACAAAGGCAAGACGAGGGGTGGTATTTTGCAGAAGCTCTTATGCGCCTGATTTTGCCGATCTGCACCGGCCAATGGGATGCGAGACAGATATTCTACAAGCTGCGGCTGAAAATACGAACCAAGGACGTGAATTTGGATGCCGGCTTTTATGAGGAGCTGTGCAAACGTACCGGGCAAGCCGATCCACCCGTGCCCCTCGTGTTTGTTAATGGGCACCGCTTCGGGGTGTGTTTGTGTGTGCGCGCGCGTGTTTGTGTAGAGCAACAACCCGACATGCGATCATGCTTGTCCGTCGCCATTTTGCAGCTCACGTGCAGGCTTGCAACTGGGATGGTAGGACTACAATGAGATCCACGGCATGGCAGAGCGTGGGGAATTGCACGAGCTCTTGCAAGGGTTTGAGGTGAGCCGTCGCCCTTTTTGTGTATCCCGCAACTTGCGGTGGATGGGTTGCGTCGTCATAATCATGGGCCTGTACTAACGATAGGAGGGTGCACTGGAAAACTGTGCGACCTGTGGGGGTCATGGCTTTATCAACTGCACCTGGTGCCAGGTATGTCCTCGAGCTCGCTCTCGCTCTCTTCCAACAACAGCTTACCCGTCCTGGGATTTAAATCCGGCAGGGGACGAAGCGAAGCGTAGCCAATCCTTTCACCAAGGAAACGAATCAAAACGCGTTGCGATGTACCGTCTGCAATGAGATTGGCCTGCAGCGGTGCCCCACCTGCTAAACTTCATCGGCTGTGTTCACATGCCATCCACCCTAAACAAGCAAAAAGATGATTTAAATTTGCTCTCACTCTCAAAATTTCTCTCTCTCTCTCTCTTCTCTCTAAATTTCTCTCTCTAAATCTCTCTCTCACTTTTTGGGTCGCACAATCGAATTAAATTTTACGCGTGGCGCAGGCTGTTCATCATGGCGGCGGCAAAGAGTGCAACGACAAGCTGGGAAGCGCTGCTGGAACAGTGTAAAGTGGACGCTGCGGCTGCAGGAGGTGGGTGTTTGCAGGGGTCTAAACCGTGGTTGCTGCGAGATGCTGCGCTGACGCTGAGGTGCGCCGGCTGACCATTGGGACTGCGCAGGCCGCAAGCAGTACCTCTACACTTTTCCGGACAAGAGCGAGATGTTGGAAGAGTACGATGCCAACACTGATCTACTCCTGTGTATGTCCGTGGCGCCCATGCTTTGGTCGTCAGGTCCAGCCGAGAGCGCCCAATGCCGAGGCACTCACTCTTTTCGTGTGACCCTGCTGGGCACGGTTTTACAGTGCGCAAGTTTCGGAAGAAACGCGTGATTGGCGGCGAGGGCTCGTGGACCATCGAGGCCGGCGAAGAGCTGGGGCCGGCACAAGCTCGTGTGGCGGTATGTTCCCCTCTTCGTGGCAGCAGACTATCCTCGAGGTCCGAGCCCGCTCGATCTGATGGGCTGTGCGTGTGTTGCTAGGCGGGCGTGGACATGATGGTGTCAAGCAAAAACGTAGGTGGTGTTTGGCCTGGGATGCTACGCGATCGATGACGCGAGCCAGCGCTCTGGGTGGTCAAGGGTAGAGGAAGAGAGAGTGCAGGCACCGCCAGACTGAACACGATGACAGAAAAAAAACATAGGGCTGTGTGGTCTTTATGAGCATCTCACGGCTGGATGGCTGTAGCCTGCGTTTTCCCGGGTGGACGGGGCCAAAGCCTATCAGTTTCGAATCCGCAACCTGCCCTATCCGATTGATACCTACAAGTCAGAGCCTCTGTCCACCGCCCCCCTGTTTACTTTGGCGGGATCCCTGCTGCCTGATCTGGGACACGATGGGCTGTTGTGCGGAAGCCTGCCCTTGACCTTAATGTTTCCTGCCTGCTTGCCTGCCTGCCTGGTCCCTCGCAGCGTGACTGTTGACGAGGAGAAACAGCAACTCGTATTGCGGACCACGAACAAAAAGTCGGTGTTGTCCGCTGAGACTGCGCTGCGTAGCATGCCTCGGCCCTGTGTCTTCAGGCCGCTTTCGTGCTTGCTTTTGCGTTTGCTCTTGTCCAACTTGCCGAAGCTTCGAGTTCACTTGCGGGGGATTTCCGTAGGTATTTTAAGCGGTTTGAGGTCCCGGACGTGCAGCGGTGCGGCGAAACGCTGCAAGCCAAGAACATTAGTCTTCAGCATGCCAACAACACCCTCGTCATATCGGTGAGTTTTACGCGAGCAGGCTGGTTAAATTTCATCCAGTTGCCTGTTGCTAGTGCCGCACAGCCGGGCTCACGATTGGGGATGGACTTTTGCCATCCACAGTATGCCAAGCCAGCGAGCGCGCTGGCTATGGAGCGCCGTCTGCGGGAGAAGCGACAGGCGATCAAGGTGGACCAGGACGGTGATGTGGGCTGCAACAGCAGCTGATTCAGGCGCCTGAAGCTCTCTTGTGTGAGGATGGGTGGGTGTGGATGCGAGAGTGAGCGAGGCAGATATGGAGGGGACGAGCTGAGTGGTGGGTGGACTGGCGGATAGTGTTCAAAGAATGTTGAATTTTGGCGCAGCCAAAGCAAGAACAACAAGCAATAGACGATGAACAAACAAACACGACGACAAACATCTTTTGGAAGGGCAAAGATGTATTTCCAGACATGGACATGGATCAGAGCTGGCCTGATCGAGAGTGATGAAGAATGGGGGGGACCGAAAGCACTGGTGTGATGCTTGCTGCCTAGGCCAGGGGAGGCTGCAGGAACTGGCGGCCGGAGCGGAGAAAGTCGAGGTTGACGACGGAGACTGGTGTCATGGGTGTGACGGGGCTTGGGCGCGCTGGTAGATATGAATCGGCCTCGCTCTTGGTGCGACGACGTGTGGCCTGCAAAAGGAGACGCGGCACGGGGAAGAGGCCACGCACACACACACACACATACACATGTGCGCGGGGAAGGCGGAAGGAAGGGTCTGGTGAGAGGCGGCGGGCAGCACACCACAGGCACAATGGGGGACAATGGGGAGGGCGAACATACTTCGGCAACGGCCAGCAGCGTCTTCTCGTAAAAGCTTTGCAAGCGTTGCGAGTCCGAGCGGGGGCGCGATGTGGGAGGTGCGAGCTGGTCCATTGTTTCGGGTGTCGTGTTGGGCATGGCGCGAGACCGCGCTGCGGGCGATGAGAAAACGGGGGGAGGGAGGGAGTTGCGGGGATATGAGCTAGGCAGAGAAGAGTGGAGGGGTTGTCAACGGAGCAAGGGGCGCACCGAATTGCTCGCCGCTACGGATGAAATCGAGGTTGATGGCGGTGGGTTGTTTGATGGCGGGTTCACGAATGACGAGGCGTGACTCGATGAGCGGGGCTGGGGTCCGTTGACCAACGGCGGGGCCTTGGATGGTCGACATGGTGCTGGGGTCGGGGCCAAGCTGACACCGACGCCGACGCCGTGGAATAGGGCAAGAACCGGTGATCCAGACAGGCGAGGCAGGAGGCAAGCAAGCGAGGGAAAAGGCAACAGCGATTTGGGATCGAGTTGGAGGGGAAATTGCGGGGCGGCTGGCGTGTACCAACGGCAAGAATGGCGAAGCAGCGCGTCCGGGTGCGTGTGTTTGTTTGTGGGTGTGTATGGGGGGTGACGATGGGCTGTTGATGTGAGCAAGAGGGTGTTGTTGCCCCAACCAAGCCCTTTCGAGGGGTTTAGACGAGCCGACCCAGAGCTTCGGGCTGGATGGTCAGTCGGAAGAAGCGATTCCTCGTGACAATGAATACTCGGCAGCGCGGTCCGCGTTTGACCACAACAACAAGTGCTGGTGATCCGTGCGATCCGAGCAGCGCAACGAGCCAACGAGCAAGGGCGTCAGGGTGAACGGAACGGTCCAGCTGCTGCTGCTGCTGCTGCTGTTGATGATGTTGATGTTGATGTTGATGTTCAAGGGACAAATGGTGTTGCTCCAAGGTCAGGGCACACTCACTTACTCAGGGAGTCATGGGCGCTTGGGGCGAGAGACAGAGGGACGGGGAGGAGAGATTGATAGAGATGAAGATGAACAAGGCATGCATAGGACAGAAAACACACGTAAACACCTAGGCGAGCAGAGATGGTGAGGAATAGTGGGACCAAGGCAGAGACGCGATGCGGCGTTGATGAAACCATACACAGACACACGTATCTCCTGTTTCGAATTACGTCATACCAGCAACATCGAGACGGATCCCATTGCATCACCCTTGCTTCATCGGAAACGTCAGAGTGCCGAATGTCAGATCATTTGTCAGACAGACAGCTTCTTTGCGGTCGCTTCTATGTCAGACGAAATGTCGTGCTGTTGAAAATGACTGTTGAAGACGGGGTGTCTTTGGGCTCGAGTACACAATCATCTCTACGTGATAAACAGGGTTAAAACTATTCAAAAGCAGCCCCTTGCATCAACCCCCCTCATCACACAAACTACCAAGTGTCAATGCTCCCCTGACACCTGCCAGACCCTTGCACCTGACCCGCTTCTCTGGTCCGTGTCACACTCTACTGGCATCTCTCTCATCTACTGTACATGAGCCCTTTAAGATTCCACCACCACCCTCTGCTTCGCTCGCTCTCTCTGCGGAACCCACCGTCTCAAGCCTTGCCTCTGCCCAGCCGATTCCGTGAGCGCTGCCCTTCACACCCTTTGCACTGGCTATTTTTTCCTTTTGTTTCCCACAAAAACAGGATAAGATGGCAACTCGCGCTGTGATGGCTGCTCGCACCATGCGTGCCTCGGCTCAGGCCATGCCCCTCCGTGCTGGCCTCAACGAGCTCAAGCCCGGACAGGTACGCCTGGTCGCCTGGTCGCCTGACTAGCCAATGCCCCCCGTGTCTGCTTGCCACATGCATGGGGAAAGGCCGCTTCCAACGCTTTTTCCAAAAACAGACCGCCGCTCACCCGTTTCCCCCGCTGCTGGTGCTCCGTCCCTTGTCGACCTTTGGTGGCCCGCCCTGTGACCCGATGCTGATGCACAGGCTCTGCCCTTTGCCCATGGCCCCGCCAACAAGGGCCGCGTCGCGACTTACATCACCCTCTTTAGCGTCGTTGGCTTTGCTGCCCCCTTCATCATTGCCAAGTGGACGTGAGTGATGCTCTTGCCCGATAATTTTTTTCATGCCACAGCTTTCCAAGGGGAGGGGAGGGGCTTTGACCCCGTGATGTCTGGCGCGAGGCCTGTCGCTGTGGCCGTGTGCATCAGCCTGGGCCTTGCCCTGCACATTTACACACGAGCCACGCCCTTAGTGCAGGCGCGCCGACTCGATTTGATGATGCACTGAATTTTGTGCCTCCGGTATGCATCTCACTTGTCTCTGATGCCTGGTTTCCTTGTCTCCTTGTAGTCTGAACAAGAACAACCGTCACAACAAGTTCTTTGGTTAAGCTGCTTTACACCCGGGCTTGCCCTGACCGCTTAGACATGTTTTCCCGTTGCTCGTTTCCTCCCTTCCCCATCATTTTCTACTTGTGTCCCGTTTGAAGTTTTGCCCTGTCCTGGTGAAGCCTCGACATGCAAACACGATCACAATCAACCGGGCTTCGCCGCGGCTCTTTGGAGGCCAAGCTGGATGGCTGCTTCTGCTTGCTCTGATGGCGAGATGAGGGCGTACCTAGTCTCTCTCGAATGGAACAATTGTGAATGCCTCTTGCCTTTTGATGGGTGGCACCCTCCTCTGTTCTGACTGGTGAAGATGACCGCAGCATCTAGTTTTTGCTGTGCGCTTGCTCTAGCCCGCGCCTTGATCCCAACCCAAATTTATCGTATCGTGCATTCGCATCGCACACCCAAAGTGCTTTCTTGTTTTGAGCATTTGTCTTGTTTGTTAACCACTGGCGCATCTCCCGACTGACTCTGCCGACGGATCTCATTTGTGACTTATTAGGGCTGAGGGTCTTCCATACTTACGAACTGACTATGAGTTCATACCTTACACTGCTTTGTCGACTGACATGTGAATTCAGAGAGAGAGAGAGAGAGCGAGGGCATTTTCTTTGATACAAAGTCAATTTTTGATGTTGGGTTAAAAAAGCACGTTATTGAGGTTCCATCATGTGTCTCGTCGTTCAAGCTTGCAAAAAGCAAGACACTCGAGGACACTTAGTTGCCAGCGCGCTCGGCCTTAATGTCACTGCCGGAAAGGAAAGCAAAGACACAAGATGTGAGTCGGGAGAAAAAAGATGACAATTCAAGATCCAGGGCTAGTTCGGGCTAGACCAGCCCAACCCAGTGGAATCACAAGCAACGACTTGCGTGACGTGGGACTTACTCGGCCGTGGGAAGCGATTGCTTCACGACGGGCTCGGTGTGCTTGAGCTTCGCCTTGTCGAAACCCTCGACGGCCTTGAGATCGGGCTTGTCAGACATGATGAAGGTGTGGTTGAAGTTGAAAGTATATCAAAAGCTATAATACAACACCAAACGGCCAAACAAAAATGAGCAAGCGGGCAGTGATCTGAAATGGCAATCATGACAGTCCAACACAACAGGTCACAAGCACATACTCAGACATGACAACACAACACAACAACAATGACCACGACTCGGCAGCAAACCCAAAAGAAATCAATGAAAAGGCAGGGCAGACACTCACAACAACAACAACATTCTTAACAACAAGGATAACAACAATGCAATGATAATAATGCCGAGGCGTGCCAATGGCAGTCACGATCGAGCATCGAGAACCAGACCCTGCCTGATCAGTGGCAGGACAGTGCCAGTCAGTGGCAGTGGAGCCAACATGTTCAGTCGCAGTGTTCTTACCAGTCGAGTCGTTCTAGAAAAATGCCAGTGGTGTCTCTGGCGTTGCCACCTGTACCACTGTGCAACCTGATCTTGTTTCTCTAGTGGCCGTGATGAGCTCCGCCCACTGAGACAAAGCAGGAGGGCTTGTCTTCGTTTTGTTTTGTTTTGATGTTGGTGTTACTGTTGTTGTGACTGTTGTTGTGATGTGTTGTTGCTGATCAGATCAGTGAGATACAGCTGAGCCATACACACTCCACTGCCATAAGGCAACAAGGTAAGGTCAGGTCGTAAGGGAGAACAGCAGCAAGCGTTTCTTCGCTTTTCTTCGCTTTCTTTTTTTTTCGGGTGCGTTGACGATGAACCAATGACACGTCGACGTGTTCCGCATTCCTTCAAGCTCCGCGCTTGCCCAATCCTTACAAGCGAGAGAGAGAGAGGGGGGGAGAGTGGGCCCCTTCTATCTATTGTAAGAGGACTTGAGGCAAGCAGTGGCTGTTGGTGGTGATGACGGTCCAAGCTTGCCCATGCAAAAACCCCTTATCAAGAGGGGGGTAGGGTCCGCCGGAGCGCAAATTAGCCAAAGGTCGCCTGTATCGGCGGTGGTTAGTACATTTGTATAGTTTGTCAATGAATTTCTTCGCTCAAATTATTCAAAATCAACTGCGGACGTGGTCTCGGAAAAATCACAGTTCGTTGATTCATGATCTTCGTGCGCCCTTCGCTCGAGCGAGCGCCCATGGAAGACCCTAGCAAACTGACCAACTGCAAGGAGATTCGAGAAGACTGGGAGACTGAGGAGACTGGGAGACTGGGAGACTCGTACTAAGATTTAATGTGTTTGGACATCGGACAGGATTCTTGTCCCGCGAGGACTGGCGAGCCTCCTTCCTAGTCAATGACAGAGAAAGCATGAGGACTGGGCGCGAGCGCTCACTTCAAGAAGTCTTCTTGCCTCGTCCTCGAGCTGAACAGACAAAGGCTTGGCATACTCTGGGACATGGGCTGGAATGGTCGGCAATCCAGACGCATTTCTGTGTCGCGTTTCGAATCAGTCATGCATCTGAAAAAGAATCGATTACTCAAAATCACACTGCTCCACCCAGCCCAAACTAAAACTGCCCACCAGGCCCGTCCAGTTGGTCCCCTTGAGCACCAAGCAAGCTAAAACTCTAGCGCCTGCCACAAAATCATCTGTACCTCTCATGCATCCAATCATAAAAAAAAAACACCCCGTCCGAACAAAACAAAACAAATCAAATACACCCCAACAAGTAAAAGCCTTGCAGCAGCGGCGACGAGCTCGCTCTCAAGCCAAGCTGGCCGTGTTCTCATCGCCCAGCGCCATATTGGGGGCCGTGGCCCAGAAACGGCGAAAGTTAAACTCTCGAAACACGTTTTCATTGACCACAGGTGCGTCAACATGCATGCGCTTCAGGCTGGGTTCGGCCATCGATTCGTTGGCACCTGCTCGTGAGCCCGGGCCACTGTTCTCTCGGCCCACCTTGGGAGTCCAGGGCACCGGATTGGTGCGATCCCAAACCGTGCCCGTGAAGAAAGGGTGGGCCATAATGTCCGAAACGCCTTGTTCCGACCCAAGGCGATGCTCAACGTCACAGCACAGGCGCAGAATCAGATCCGTAGCGGCAGCCGAGTGGTTGCTATCAACAGCCACCCGCAATGTCTGCCGCCAGTTGATGACCCGATCGCGCGTGGCCAGTGGCGTGGGCGCCGAGAAGGGTGGCTTGCCAATCAACATCTCGTACAGCATGACGCCCAAGGACCACCAATCGCACCGCTCGTCGTATCGCTGGCGCAGGAAAACCTCGGGTGCAATGTAGTTGGGCGTGCCCACCAGCGACTCGGCCATACTACGCGTCTATGGCCCGCCGAAAAAGCAAAAGCAAAAGCAAAAGCAAAAGCAAGGTAAGAAGGCCAAAAGAAAACACACAAAGGGGGACGGGGCCGAAGCGTCGCACGATGCACGATGCACCAGCGAGGCCACACAAGAGACACAAGACGCGTGCAGGTGCGCACATATCGACCCCATCCAGCTTACGTTGTTGTGCAGGAGATAGCGCTGCTTGCGTGCGGCCGCACCGCACGAGCAAACTTGATGCGTGCAGGTACAGCCGATGAGTTCGGCCTGTTCATCAATGGGCGCTGTATCCACAGCGGCAAAGTTGTAAAAGCTTTCCTCCTTGCGCCACTTGAAGCCGGTGCAGAGACCAAAGTCAGCCAGCTTGATATGCCCCTCTGCATCTATCAGCACGTTGTCCGGCTTGATGTCGCGGTGGATAAACTGCATGTTGTGGACCGAGGAAACGGCCATCACGAGCTCGGCCATGTAAAAGCGAGCCGCCTCCTCGGGAAAGACGCCGTACCGGTTGAGTAGTTCCAGTAAATCACCCCCGGGCAGATACTCCATGGCAAAGTACAGGTAGCGCGGGTCTTGAAAGGAATAGTGCAGCTTGACCACCCAGTCACTGTCGGCCTGGGCCAGGACATCGCGCTCAGCGCGAACGTGCGAAACCTGACGGCGGTCGATAATGTCTTGCTTGGACATTTGCTTCAGCGCGTACACCTGATTGTCCTCGGTGCACTTGGCCAGTGAGACGGTACCAAAGGCCCCTTGGCCGATGGCGCGAAGCACGTGAAACATGTTGAGGGTGATGGGTTGGCGCTGACGCCGCAGGTGATTGGTCTCCAAGCGCATGAGGCCAGCCCGCACTTGGGCCTTTTCCCGATCCAGAAGCTGGTACTGGTTCATTTCCTCTTCCAGATCTTGACGTCGGCGAACGCGGTCCACGCGCACACGATGCATGTGGCGATAGTGCTGGCGCAAGTGGTACTTGCACGCGCTGGCCTTTTCAATCGTTTCCTCGGAAAAGGTCAGCAGATCGGCCTCCACGGCGTCGTCCAGGGGTTGATACAGAGCGGCCTGGGTGTTGACCACCACCGATCCCGACGAGTCGCTGCGTGGACGCGGGCGGGCCCGAGCGGCAGGATCGGTCGCCGGCAGGCTCGAGTCCATGTCGGCATCCAGCGAATGTGAGTCCTCGAGGTCGAGGCTCAGCAAGTTGAGGGTAGTGGCACTCAGCTCGCGTTGCAGCGCATGGTGTGGCGAGTGAGCTTGCGGGGGTGTGGCGGCGGGGACAGTGGCACCCGCGGCGGTGGGGGGCGGCGCAAAGGGAGAATCGTGATGAGAGCGGGGGGAGGACTCGACCGAAGCTTGCAGGTCAAAGCTGCCGGTTGATGAAGTTGGTTGAGTGAGCGGCCCCGCGGTGCGCCCAAGGTCTTCGCTACTCGAGGAGGTATTTGCCGCACCATGATGGATGGTGGCGGCCCGACCAGCGGCGACGCCGCGGCGGAGGCGATCCTGATGCTGGTCGCGCGGGTAGAGGGCCTCTGGACCGCTGGGGCTCACAATGTAGTTGTGGCCGTTGGGGAAGGGGTAAGTGGTGATGTGGCTCATCTGCTGGCGCTCCAAGGACGCGACAATCTGTTCGAGGAGGGCCAAGTCGGCGCGAAAGCTCTTGCTGGAGAGCAGGCGCTTGCGTGGCTGGCGTAGCTTGAGAGATTCGGCACTTCGGCGTACAGAGAGCTCAAGCAACTGCGGAAAGGAAGCGCCCGGATGTTCAACGAGCGTTTCCATTGCAATGCCCTGAGTCCAAGGACGAGGTGGGAGGGCGACGGTGAGGGGATGGGCGTTCAAAGGACCAGGAAGAAACAACCACGAGGGGGCAGGGGCTGCACACATGCACACACCTCATCAATGCCGAGCTTGCTCAGGCGACGGCAACAGGCTTGCAGCTGTGTGGAGGGAAGGGAGCGCGTGTGGCGACGCGAGAAGCGGTGGTGAGGATAAGAGGCATGCGAACAGGTGTCTGGGGCAGCCGCGGGCAGCTGGACTGCCAGGAGCGTGAGGCCCATGATGCGTAGGAAGATGGAGCCGAGGGGTGGAACCAAGGGCAACCGGGAATGGGGTGCCCTGGCCGTGGAATGAAAGAGCGAGGGAGGCGAGGAGGCGGGGAGAGAAAATGCGGGCGGCTCGAGGAGCGGCAGTCATATGAGGAGTGGAGCAACAACCCACCTCTTTAGGTGAGACGGTGGGCAACGAGCTGGGGTCGACGAGCGCCGGCAGCTCTGCCTCGGCTGTGTACCCGGCCATTGTATCGGCTCGAGGCGACGACCGTTACAACCGCGACAATCTAGCGTGGGCTGTGCGTGGTTGACACCACAAGCAGCAAGAGCGCACGCACGCACGGCGGGCAGGGCACCCTTGACTGTGCAGGCCAAATGTCCAAAAAGCACCAAAGGCTTTGTTCGAATTCAGACCGCCATTGTTTCCGATTTGACACACAAAGGGGAGCGTCGCGTGGTCCGCTGTTGCGAGTCAAAGGGGAGAGGAGGGAAGTGTGAGGAGGAAAGTGATGAGGAGCAGCCGAGGCGGGCAGCTGAGGAGGGCTGCGGCGGTCAACAAGGCAAGAAATGCCAAGTTGGATGGAAAGGGAAGACAAGCGGGCTGTGGGAGGGAAAGGAGGAGGGCAGGGAGGGCTGTTTTGGGGTCGTGGTGGAGGTGGTGATGGCGGTTGAGCTGACGGCTGGTGGCCCGAGCTGAGCAAAGAGGGACGGTCGTGGGCGAGAGGAGGAACAATGGAGTGGGCAAGGGGGAGAGCGAAGCAAGCAGGCACACAAGCGACGTCGAGTGCGCTAGAGTCTTCAAGGCTGAGGCGGACAGACTTGTGCATGCGTGCGCCCGAGCGTGCGTGCGAGCTTCCGAGTGACGGTGTATGTATTGAATGTGAAGCAGGGGCAAGGGACAGCCGGAACTGCTCGGGCTGGCCCCACACGCACAGCAACAACGAGGGTGGAACAAGCAAAAGGCAGGGGGAGGGAAGGGGGCTCGAGGCACGGCTCACCCAACAAAGCAAAGGCAAGGCAAGGCAAGGCAAGGCAAAGGAAAACAAGGGGCTCGGGCAGCGACAGCGCGTCCAAGCCTTGTGTGATGGTGGTGATGATGATGATGATGAAGGTGCTGATGATGAAGGTGATGAAGAGGTGATAGGGGTGGGGATGGTGGGATGGTGGGATGGGGATGGGGATGGGGAGCCAGCCAGGGCAGGGCAGGCGGCGCAACAAGATGGCACGGGCTATACACACACACACACACACACACACACACACACACCTGTTTCGACCGCGTCAGCTCCTCCTGTCTGTCAGTCGGTTAGTCGGGCGGTGTGTCTCGTTGGCCCCACCGCTCGTGGCGCGTGACAAGGCACAATCTATCCAGCCCCAGACACCCAGACAATGAAGATGATGATGAGGATGAAGAGTGAGAGGGGGAAGAGAGAGAGGGAAGAGGGAGAGGGAGAGAGAGGGCAGGAGCGAGCGCGCGCGCACAGTGATGGCTGGTTCAAGGCCTTGGCGCCCAAATTGATTTGCCAACACACACACACACACACACACACACACACACAATGAATGCAATTCCACACACTACACACACTACACACTACAGAAACAAAGGGTCTTAGTGTAAAAGCGTTTCTTGACAACAACAACAACAATGTAATGTAACGAGCTAGCTTACATGTTTAAACCTGTTGAACTGCTGAACAAGTGTGTGTAGATGGGATGATGGGAAGCATGCGTCAAGGGGGGGCATTGTATTGTACAAAGGGAGAACAATAAGGAGAACAAGCGTGTGACGAAACACCACGGTAATACAATGGTGTGTCTTGAGGGGTATAGGTGTGACGGATTCATGCGGCTGGACGTGGAAATGGGGCTGATGGGTGTGGTCTGCCACGAACGTGTGTGGTCGAGCATGGGAAACAATTGGGGTCGCGAATAACCATACAGCCAACCAGCATGAATGCAAACACGGCCAAACCGCTTACGCCAATTGCCTTGGATTACGTGTGCCGGTTCATGTCATGCTGACAATTCAAACCCCCCCCCAATCCCACAAACAGGGCTTCGACAAAGTCGCCCAAAGGTGTTGGATGGCTTGCCTGGGACTGCCCAATCGCGCGCAGTGCGCACGCTCGCTCGGTCGGACAGGTCAAGACCTTGACGCTGCCGGTCCCCTTCTTGCCAGGAATCCATAAAATAACAAAAATACAAAAAGAACAGAACCCCCAAAGGTGTCATAGATGCCATCCATCCATCCCACCAAGCCGCGCATAGGTCTTTTGCAAAACAAACAAACCCATCCATTGTTGCGTCATCATGAACCATCAACACGAGTTTGTTGCTTGCTTGCTTGCAGTTTTATCCACGCGAACCCAGTGAAGACTTTGTCCCCTGTTGAAAGTATTTTACTTTTTTCTTGGTTTTCCAACGGACTCGCCCCTAATGTAGAATGCCCTAAGAGCCGAGGTGGCTCTGAGCTCTCGAGCAGACAGTACCGTACGTTGCTCGCTCTTCGCTGTCTCTTCTCTCCCCTCGCATCTCTTCACTTGGAACATGCACAGGCTGGCGCGATGAGCTGTGCTAAGAAAGCGCATTGTGGCATTGAGGCATTTGACGGAAGGACGTCAACGATGAACTCGCGCCAGACCCTGGAGCGCCATTCCGGGCCGAGTCCCTCGAGCTGCTTTCCCCCTATTTCTGGCCTGGGTTCGGATGAGAGGCCACTTGGAGTTGCCGTGTCAGGAAGAAAACCGTGCTGCTGAACAGTCTCTTGCTTCCACGGCGACGCACACGGCGCACAACGAGGCGTGCATTCAGGAGCACTGCGCCGGCAAGCTCCGAGTCGGGGCCGAAGGCGCTGCGGAGATTGTGCTGACCACCGAGGACTCCGAGAGCAAAAACACCCTGCACGGCGTTGCCAAGAACGACGGTCGTATTACCAACACGGTTACGGGCCGGGGGACTTTCACGCTGCGGCGGTATCGTGGCAGTCAGCCGTTGGGTACAGGGGCGATGCAGGGTCCAAGTGAAGGACGATGGGCGTGTGATTTGATACAATCAATTGAAAGCGAGTTTAGACACGCGGGTGGTCACGGAACGCTATTCTCGAAGCAAACACATTGCATCCGTGTAGTGGACGACAATCGGGGAGTGCACAAGGTGGTCGGTTAAACACAAAGTTCGAGTTGAATGGATGAATCAACACAGCGATCGACGTGTCGCAAAGGCACACGAGTTCACACAGCTGACCGCCGCGAGTTGGAAGTCTCGCCCTGCATTCCCTGCAGGATTTGGCACAATTGCTCAGCCGCCATCACCATGTCCTCCTTTGAACGTTCAAGAAATCGGAGGCCTTGCGGGGCAGTCGGGTCGGGTTGGCGCCGAGGCAGGGCCGCGACGTCCACACCTGCCCTCTCTAGTTGCTCGCAATACCCCGAAAAGACGTACTCAAACGCCCGCGACATGCTCAACTTGCGCCTTCCATCGCCTGTTGCAAGCCGGATCTTTGTAACACCGCCAGGCATCGCACAATTTGCACGCAGCTTAAAGGCGGCCTTTGCTGCCTGATGCATGCGAACAAGTAGGGCCCATACCTCTTTCGTGTCTGTCGCTAGGTTTACAAAATGTCTGTAAAACTCCTGCACGTTCTCCGACAAATGTAGCTGCATGTCGAAATGGCTCACGCCACGAAGATACTCCCGCACGTGTTTTGCCAGGCTCGGGTTTTCCGAAGCATGAACTTCCACGACTAACTTTGGGAAGTGGATGATGGCTTCATCGAGCTCGACTTCTCGCTCCTCTGACCCCTGACGGGGCGTAGCGCGGCAGACAACCCACGATGCCTCATCAAAGGGTGGTAAATGATCGCCGCCCAGCTCAGCCATCCACGCGGCCCGGTCAGCGGGCACCGTGCCGAGGTCAAATGCCTGCTTTGCCGTGATTGGCCCGTGACTCTGCTCGCGGAGGTAATACACCACCACCACCTCCATGTCCGTGACACGATCAAAGTTGAACTGAAAAGGCGTTACCACAACCACAAGTGCACGCAGCGTTGGATAGCGCCGAAAAAGGACGTGGCCTTGCCGCCGGCTTGCCGTCGCGTTGCGATTGCCCATCTCGAGCTCAATGATCAGAAGCGGTAAAGGATTTCGCTTCGTATCTTCTGCTGTCACAGCAACGTCTGGGGCGTCGCCAAAATGACTGATTGTTCCATCTCCAGTGACAGTCAAACGCCGTTCCTTCACGCCCTTATTGTGTGACGTTTTGAAAACAGACAGTTGTGAGTGCGCATCCCCGGCAGCAGCGGCGTGCACAAAGGACGTGGCGCAGGTGATGAAGAGCTTGCGCGCGTCGTCGTCAAAGAAGAATTTGGCGCCGTGAGCAGCCGGCTGCGTCAGATCCGGGCAGCGATCGACGTTGTAAGCCACCACCAGCCCCTCGCCGTGGACGCCGTAGTCATGGGCGTGCTGCACGGCCTTTTGCAGGACGTCGGAGTTCACGCCGTCCCTTGAGGCGTCCACAGCCTCAAACTGCTCACTGCCATCTATGTCTGCTGTGATACAACAGGCGCCAAAAAGTGCGATGAGAAACCACTTGTAGCAAGACAAAAGTACAACGCGACGGGACAAACCTTGGTCATTTCTCTCCAGACCTTCCACGTCCCGCTCGTCCTGCTTGCCCTTTTTCTGTGCTTCTTGTTTCATCTCCACATTCGCGCCGCTTGTGCCCGTCAGATCTGTGGCCCGGACGATGCCTTGCTTGAGTTGAAAAAAATCCACGACTCTCCGTATGCCTCCATCCAACCCATACCTTGCTTGACGGCGCCAGCATCCTGGCTTGCAGTGCCGCCCGTGGCGGCCGCCGTTGAGGCAGTGCCTGGGATCAAAGTTTGTGAGATGTATCCCGAGCAAGGCCCAACCATACCTTCATCCAGCACATACCTTGCTTGGCGGCGGCGGGCTCTTGGCTCGCAGTGACGCCCGTGGCGGCGGCCGCTGAGGCAATGCCAGGTTCAAAAGAAATGTGAAACTTCACAAGATGCGTCCCACTACAAGCCCCATTCAGGCCCCGACCATGACATACCTTGCTTTCGCGCCTTGCAGGCGCGCTTGGGTTTTGGGGCGCCGTCGTCCTGCTTCTCCTGCTTCATTGCGGTTGCACCTACGGCGATAGGCGGGTCTCACGATGAAACCATCTCGTCCACGAGAGCAGAAAAAAAGCATGCGCTGATGGTTGTCAACAAAAGTTTCATGCCGGCGTCGGCAGAGGGCTGTCTAATCTTTCTCACTGGAAACCACCGTGGCAAAGATGAGTCTCAACAAGCACATGCCCACCAAGCAAACCCAATTCAAGCACATCCACAATCGACGCGCTGACCCTTCGTTTTAATGTAATAACGTCGGAAATGGTCCTCTTCCTTGTTCAATTCGGGCTTGATCAATTTAAAAATCCTTGAGCTGCCACACGGGGTGCAGGGTCTTTTCCAGTTCATTCAGCATCCACTCGAAATCGTGATCGTGATCAAGCCTGGTGGTGGACCAAATGTCGGTGCAGTGTGGGGGCCCGTGTAGTTGGCAAGGTCGCTTTCCAGAGCCGCCTTGACTTGTTGTGGTAGCTGGCCAGACTTTTTGTGAAATGCGAAGAAGCGCGCTCGTTGACAGCCAACAGCGCCAGCCACGGGCACAAAAATCTTGTTTAGGGGATCTGCCGTTTCGCAGGCTACGGATCGTTTACTTAGAGGCTGTCCTCGTGTAAAAGGGTGTTTGGAAAAGCATAAATCTGTGTCATTACAACATGTTTCAAGCTCTCTCTCTCTCTCTCTCTCAAGCTCTCTCTCTCCCAAGCTCTCTCTCTCAAACTCTCTCTCTCAAACTCTCTCTCTCAAACTCTCTCTCTCTCAATCTCTCTCTCTCTCTCAATCTCTCTCTCTCTCTCTCTCTCTCTCTCTCTCAATCTCTCTCTCTCTCTCAATCTCTCTCAAACTCTCTCTCTCTCTCAAACTCTCTCTCTCTCTCTCTCAAACTCTCTCTCTCTCAAACTCTCAATCTCTCTCTCTCTTCAAGCTATCTCTCTCTTCTCACTCTCTGTCTTCTGCAACTGCGCAGTTACAAAAAAAAAGTCTCTCTCGGGACAGCTCGTCGGATGGCTGTCGAAGACGGGGATCTCTCAGCTGGGATTTGGATTTGCACGGTGGTGGGTTGAGCCGCGACACAACGACCAGCTGCTCTGTGGTGCCTCTACGCCTCCCTGACTCTCTGCCCGGGGTTCACGTTGGCTCAAATTGTAGAATTGAGAGACAGCGACGAGAGCCACGAGCCAGCTGTCAAGACCCTCCCAAGATGGCCGCGCCCATGCGTCTGGGCGCAGCAGCAACCTTGCGCCGACTTTTGCGACCAACGCGAGCAACTGCCCTTACGTCTTTTGCGCCCGCTCCCGCCAAGCTTCACACTGCCGGTATGTGCACTGCAACCAAGCACCCCGAGACACGTCCTCGCCAGCCCAGGCGGCCCCGGCGCCTCATCTCGCACCCACACACACGCTTTCCCACACCCCCTCCTCCACACAAACCCTCTTCCCCTCTCTCACTCGCGCCTGGGCGTTCAACTTGGTAGCACCCCGAGCGCACGGCGGCTACGAATGGCAAGACCCAAAGTCGGAGGATGAAGTGTACGTCGCTGGCTCACCTTCCTGCACCACACTCCCGCCTCTCTGTTCTCTGTGCCTCCCTTTTCTCTACGCCCTGGGTACCCTCACGCTCACGGTCCTGCAGCGTCAATTTTACATTCGTCAAGAGGGACGGCGAGCGTGTACCAATCCGTGGCAAGGTGGGCGACAACGTCCTGTACCTGGCCCACCGCTACAACATTGAACTTGAAGGCGCCTGCGAGGCCTCCCTGGCCTGCTCCACCTGCCATGTTTACGTCAGCGAGCCCCACTTTGACACCCTTCCGGAACCCAAAGAAGAGTACGACCCAGTCGCAACGCATTCACCACACACAGCCCTGCACATCCCCTTGCTTTTCCCTTTGCCATTTCGCCCATGATTCTCATCGGCCCACTTCACCGCCGTTTCTCAAAATTCAGGGAGGATGACATGCTCGATCTCGCTGCCCTCCTCCGCGACAATTCCCGTTTGGGTATGTTGTCCCTGGGCTCATCCGCCTTGCACCTAGCCATTGCCTGAGCGTGCTGGACCCTCACCCCGCTGCATCCCGCGCACCGTTCAGGCTGTCAAATCATTCTCAACCATGACCTTGAAGGCATGGTCCTAACCCTGCCCGAATACACCCGAAACTTTTATGTGGATGGCCATGTTCCTCAACCCCACTAAATTTAAAAATCCCTTGCTAACGGAACTCGATTCAATCCTGTCTACCAACACCCATCGCCCGCTTCTCCGTCCCGCATGTCCACCCAAGTCACAGGAACGCTTGATATGAAAGGCGGAAGGCCACGTGTTGTACCACTTGCCTGCCTCACCAATCAATTCATACACGCAGCTTCTCCGGCCAACGCGGCGTAACAATGCTTGCCAGCTCTAACAATGCAGCATAATCTGGCTGAACAGACCGTCCGCCACGATAATGGCTACTCCAGCCGACACCACGGCCGACGTGATCGCACTGGCCACATTGCGCGGTTGCAAGCTAGGTCGGCTGTCACCATTACCCACCGGATCATGCAAGCGTGAGGATCCGCTCCTCACCAACAACCCACACACCCCTTCAGGCCTGGTCACATACCGTGCACGCCATTCAGCGCAGCCCATGATGATGGCCGTAAATGTCAGCGACCGGTAAAACAACACAAAGGGTGGAAAAGTCTGCAGCACGTTTCCAGCAAACGCAAAACACCACACAAGCTACATGAGCACCGCTTCCGGCTCCACGTAAAACGGGTTGCCAAGCCACGCA
>NW_001865043.1:149711-171076 GCF_000002865.3 Monosiga brevicollis MX1
CCCCCCCCCCCCCCCCCCCCCGTACGAAAGCGCATGCCAACGTTGAAACCAATCAAATTTCAACCTCAATGGCTCGCGCGACAGACCGGCAACCCACACAACCAACAAACCGTTAGCAGAGGGCCGACTTCCACCACAAACAGTTGAGCCATGCTGTAACAGAACAGCGTCAGCTTGACGTCGGGTGCATAGTCATCAATCATCCGGTTAACCTGCCCCCAGCACACATGCGCCAAGTCAAGTAAAGCCAGAGAAGATGCAAGACCTTCCCTACCACCGCAGCGCTCAATCCACGGAGACCTGTCGAGATTTGCCACGCCCTCTTGCCCCACCTTGAGTTTGATCAACGGTGCCATTTGCTTGATCGAGGGAATTGGAATGCTTCTCAGTTCGTCGTCCACGACCTGCAGCGGAGAATCGCGTCCAGCCCCCCCCCCCCCACACACAAAGGCATCATCATGAGCCGTTGCAAGAAAAGTATGATAGAAGCGCTACAAGAATCAATCAGGGCCACGAAACAAACCTCAAGAATGCGATCTGAGACGTCTGTGCGATGCAGCACATTGGCCGTCAGCAGGGAGATGGCCAAGCCTGCTGCCAGGAAGCTCACAAAGATCAAGGGGAAGGTGGCCCCCAGATAGTCAGCCACCTTGGTCTGGACCCGCGCTGCCAATGGAATCTGATGATTCAAATCAGCAGCATGCATGAGCAGTGGCCAATGCGGCAACAGATGAAGCAGGGATAGCGCTGTGGGCGAGCCGACACCAAAACATGATTCCCACCTGACTTGGTGCCGCCGCAGGACTGACTGCTGCCGCCTTGGGCACCACCTAAGAACACGACCACGTGAGCCCAAACGTTTTCGGCGTGCACCATGCGACACCACCGAGGAGTGGTCCAGATCAGCAGGCAACGGGCACCAGCCCCGTACCCGCACGGTGCGAACAGGTCTCAAGAGCTTGGCGTAAGCCTCTTGATGAGAAATGAGCAAAAACGCCGTCTTTTTGGTCTTCATGAGCATTGAGAGCTGACGGGCAATGCCGTTTGCAGTGGTGGCATCCAGCCCAATAAAGGGCTCATCAAGCACAATGACACGCTTTTCCTGGGACAGCAGCTGTAGCGCATGCCAAAACCCCAGCATGGCATGAGACAAGACAAAAGGCAACGTGCTCGCAACAATGACTTTGAGCGGCCTGATGCCCCCATCATCCGAAACGCCTGGCATACCTGGGCCAAAGTCGCGCGGCGCAGCATGCCCCCAGAGAGCTCATTGGGCATTTTATGCATGTCCTTGGCTGACAAGCCCACGCTCTCGAGCAAAGCTTTGACTTGTCTGCCAGAACGCAACCCAGAACAAAAGGCCCAAAAAGCAAACAGCTACTGAGATCAGTCACCACGATTCGCGATATTAAAAAAAAAACATTGAAACAACAAGGCACTGCCGTCTGACGCACTCTGAAGTCGCTGCGGTGCCCTCGCCCGCCTGTAGACCAAGCAGGATATTATCATGCAGGCTCAACTCGTCAATCAGCACGCCTGCAAGCGGTTGAGGAGATGTTGGCACACGAATGGGCGATGGCGGCGTTGAGGTCCGCTCAGACTCTGCGTCATTTCCCCGCTCCGTCTTGAGCCGAGCAGAAGCGGCCAGATCATTTGCGTACCTTGTTGAAACAGCATGCCAGCACGGTTGTGATGAAGGAGGTCGTCCCGCCAATTGACTTGGCAGTCAACATCAGGAAGCGTAGTCAACCCCAACACCTGACAGAACGGTGCAACCCCACATGAGAATGGAGTCAGCAAAGGCCAGTGGCGTGCTGGCAACCCAGCGAGCAGCAAGCAGCGAGTATCTCGAACCTGCAGCGAAGAGAGGGTCTTGCCTGCACCAGAGGCGCCTTGCAACCAGACACACTCGCCCTCGGCCAAGTGGAACTTCAGTTCATCATTGTCAAAGGGGCACTGCGGGCCCGTCTGGGCTCCACAAGAGCGCGGTACACAAGCAGCGTTCCGATCGTGTGAACAGCAGGTGCGAGAGCAGCGCACACTCAGGAACAGAGCGCCAAGTCCGCACCTTCACGAGTCGCGCCTCGAGCAAAGGAGCCGCCATGGCAACTGGTGCACTACACGCAATCGTCTAAAAGTACCAAGCCGACTTCTTTCCCGCCTCTCCCGACCGTTCGCTCATCTACGCTGCCGTTTGCCACCACGTGTCCGTTCAAGGAAATGTATCTCTCGCTCTCTCTCAATCTCTTCTTTTCTCTTCTTTAATTCTCTCTTTCTCTCTTCTTTCTCTCTTCTCTCTCTCTTCTCTCTCTCTTCTCTCTCTCATTTCTCTCTCTCTCTCTCTCTCTCTTCTCTCTCTCTTCTTCTCTCTCTCTCTTCAACTCTCTCTCAATGATCAATTTTTCGACTCAAACGCTCACAGCAACGAGACAAGGAAAGGACTTATGGACATGCGTACAGTGGTGAGGCGCTTTGAAGTAGTAGTGAGCTGGTCGTATGGATGTGATGCACACCAGGCCCCCGCGCCAGGATCATTGATCACCGAAACTCGCTTCGCTGCCGAAATCACAACACTCAACACTCCGATCGAGAATAACCCGACTGCTTGAAGCACCTGTATTTTAGGAGCAACTCTGCTCCAGCTCTACAAGTAGGTGCAAGGCATGAGATGTATGTCGGTGAGGTACAGGAGAGCCACTCAAACGTCGACCTCGGTCGACCTTGACCACGTGCGAAATTCCCTTGACTCTGTGTCGCTCTCTCGGTTTTTTTTTTTTTTAAACTGACGTCGAGTCGAGCAGTCGGGACAATCATCCAAGTGCTGGTCCAAAACTTTCACGTCGCGCTCCAGCTCCTTCATCAGACGGCCGTCCGCAACCTGATCAAAGTTGTCAACGTGAGATGAGGGCGATTGAGCCTGGGCTAGGGCACAACGTCATCTCGCTAGTCTGGCTCGGGCACGCACTTTTTGCAACGCTTCAAGGCTGAAAAGAGTCTCGTTGACCAAGTACTCAGGACTGAGCCGGCACGCCTGAAGAAGATCAATCTTGGGGCAAGACTTCATGATGATGCCGAGCTGAGTGATTTTGGCTCGGGCGCGACTGCCAAGCACACACACACAGGATCAAGGTATAAAGCACAATGGCGTAAGACAACGTTCCTAGCCGAATACAACAATGCCGTGATCTGCAAGTGTGAAAACGCACATGACTTGAGCTAGCTCCTTGACACATTGCCTCAGCCATGGAGCGTGATATTCGAGCCGAATTAACGCCTATTTCCGTCAAGAAACCCAATGCAAGCCAAAGTTCGATGCATTAGATGTGAGGCTGGTATCAAGAATGGAGCGCAACGCTTTGGCGGTGGTACTCACGGCTTGGGCATGGGCGTGAATGTGTGCCTTGGCCGCTCGGCAAACGGGTTTTTCTTCATGATCCCAGCTGTTCAAAACCATGCCCGGCACCACGGACAGATCGTCCACGTGACATTTATCGCAGTAATGCTTGCCTGTATACCAGCACAGCCTAATGGGTACCAGCATTGTCGCCGGGCCACATTTGACAAGCCGGGCAAAATCAGAGGCAAGCCTTGCAAAGATGGCAGAGCAGGGACCGGCCAGTCAGATTGTGCACCCGTTGGCAAGATCACTCATACCGAGCAGGGACGTTGATGCCGATGGCAGCGTTGCATTCGGGGTTCCAGCACTGAAAGTCTTGGTCGGCCAAGCCAACAACTCGCCCGATATCAAAAAAGTAGTTGGCCATTTCATGGGAATATGGGTTGTACGTGGGCAACTGGGCTTCATACATGGGCTGGGCCTTCTGACCAAACGGCAAGACTGAGCTGGTAACGCTGGCCAGGCGCTGCACCGCCGCTCGAGACACTCTGGCCTTGACCATGGGCGCGTGCTCTGCGGGCGAAGCTACCGGTGCTGTGCTGGGTGCTGAAGGCTGGGTCGCGGGAGGTTGCGGCGCTGCAGCCTTTTCTGGGCTGAGTCCAGTCCCTGTGGACGGTGCTGAATCCTCCCCGACGGGCTCTTGGAGGTGCTGAGCGGCCTTGAGCAGGGCAGCAACGTCGCCATCCGTCACCAGTTGAAGGTCTGTCTGTGTCTCGGCGCTGACATGCCGAACGTCAAAGCGGCGGGCTACGTCACCAATTGTCAGGTCGGTGTTGGTGGACGAGGCAACGGTCTTTTTTTTGCGCCTGGGTCCAAGTGGGGCGTGAGTTACGGTGAGAGGAGCAGCAAGCCAGATGGATGATGAAATGCCAATGACAAGGCGCACTTTTTCACGGTTGTGATTTCCGCGTCCCAGCCCTGCATAGATGCTGTCAAGTCTAGGTACATTTTTGGGGCATGAGCAAGCCGGCGGGATCTCGTTTGGCGATAGAGGAAGTGGGTAAGGGCCTGAGATCGAGCCATTTAGGAACCAAGGCAAGAGATCGTCGCAGAACGCGAGCACTTTACCTGAAACAGAAGGAGAGGGGGAAGGAGAGGGCAGAGAGGCGGCAAGCGATCCGTGGCGGCTACGCGTCTCGGTGCTGGAGCCGAGCGCGGGCGAGCTCTGAACCAGATCAATGAAACTCAGCGTGAAGGTATAGGGAGACAACTGAATTAAGAAACCGTGCAAATACTCGACGTGCTCCGAGTTGGCCAATAAGGCTGCAGGCTAGGTTGAGCAGGGAGATTGATAGTATTGCCATTACCAGGCACAAGGCAGGGGCGTGAGCCAGTCTGGTCAAGAGGTTAAATAGACGGCGAGTGCCGCGAGTCTTGGTGCTTTTCATCAGGCATGGTAGCTGGCTGGGAGATGAGTACCTCGTAGAATTTACTGAAAACGCGATTTGCATCGCTCTGTTCCAGCAAGAGGATGTAATCGTGGAGGTTGTGGAGCTCTAAAGGACCAGAAGGCATGATGATCAGGCGCCAGCTGTGCCCGGGTGTGATGCTCAAGCTATCAGCATACCTTGTCGGATCCAAGCGCGACAGCGGGCGAGTGGCGTCTTGAAAGGAACCTTGGGGTGCTCCAGCTCGGCAATGACCTTGGCCGGGCAACAAATGGACATGAGAGCCCAGATGGCCTCCGCGCGCGATTCCCAGGGCTCAAGAGCACCATCGACAGACTCGCTGGACTTGTGCGATCGGAACATGGCCGAGAGGCTGGACGTGTGCTTGATGGCCTTGGCTCCATGCGCAAAGCACGCCAGGATATCCTCGCAAATGGCCAGAGCAGCCTCATCGCGAGGGTCTTCAATCTGATTCGTCGGCAGCTCCTGATGCGCCACCACAAACGTCACAATCTTCTGCTTCAGCGCTTGCAGCAGCGCCACCGGCGCACGATCCCCCCCCATGATGCCAATATCCTCCGGCCAGTGATGATGCCCAGCAACCTCCTCCTCAAGTCGCTCAAGGCAGCGATAGCCTGCTCAACAAGTGAAAACGCAAGCAGCATCCACCCAAGCCAAGCGCCACCCAGAACAAGCTCGCTTCTTCTTCACAGCTGCAGCAAACTCTCTCTCAACTCTCTCTCTCTCATAAATCTCTCTCATCATTTCTCTCTCTCTCTAAATCTCGCTCTCTCTCTCTCTCTCTCTCTCTAAATCTCTCTCTCTCTCTCTCTCTCTCTAAATCTCTCTCTCTCTCTCTCTAAATCTCTCTCTCTCTCTCTCTCTCTCTCTCTCTCTTCATCTCTCTCTCTCTCTCTCTCTCTCTTCATCTCTCTCTCTCTCTCTCTCCCTCTCTCTGTTTTTCTTGTTGTTGCTGTTCTTGATCTTGTTTGATAGGAGTCACGGTGTTGGTCGCCCATCATGGCCCAGGAGCCGCCATGAGCTGTGCGTGGTTCCAAATGCATGTGCATGCTGGTGTTGCGAGATGAATGGTGGGCCAGGGTAACCGTGTCGCCTCGCTCACGCGGTCCAAACGTGCTGGATCGCACCCCCAGTGCCCCCTCCAAAAACGAAAAAAAATCATAGGAGCATACATCGCCGCTTTGGGACGCGCCCGCCTGAGCACGCACAAGAATGGGCATCAACCAGTGGCTCGAAGCCACGGTTTGGCACGCATGCCAGGCCCCTGACCAGAAGATTGAATGCATCGAGTGCGTAGGCGTGCTTCAAACGGAGCTATACAGCCAACAGCGGCCGCGCATCGATTCACCCGATCCCGTGCGATCGGAGATAGATATGGCATCATTGGCGCCGGCTCCTTTCTGCTGGCCTGTATTGCCGTCGTTTTCATCATTGCTGGCATCTTTGGTGACCCTATACGTCCCCTTCGGTACGAAGCACTCTACACCGCCCTGAGACCCTTCAGCCGGTCTCCCTTCATGTCACGGGCAGCACGCCCGCATCGCTAAACTTGTGGTTTGTGTCTGCATCCCGCAGGATCCTCATCTTCTCGCTTGTACTAGTCGAGGTACGTACACCCTGATGCTGACCCCCACGATCCATCTGCACGCCCCTCTTTCACGCGCCCTTGCCCGGAATTACCCACGAATAGTGCCTCCTAGTGGGCGTGCGTGCCGTGTTCTACGCGCATCCTGCGCTCGCCATTGCCCAGCTCTTGCTGGATGTACAGCTCAATTTCCTACCCATCTACACCTACCTGTCCTATGCTGTCCGAAGCGTCGGCTACCGCAATGTCTTGGCTCAGTATGTCGACCACACCACCAACATCTCACTTGATCTCGTCCTTATCGCCATTGTTTGGCACCGCCGGCTCGCGGCACCGCTTCCGTCATGCACTGTGCATGGTCTCTTGCTTCCTCTCACCTTCTGCCCCGCTTGGATGTTCGTTTGAATCGCAACATGACAGGTTGATCGGGCCAGCCTTTTTACTGCAACTGGTCATCCTGGGCGGTCTCACTGTGACGACTGCCGTCTTGAACCGAGCTAGCACCCAATTTTGCGCCTCGGCTATTTACGTCACCACTGTGGGGTACGTGCGACGCAACTGGCAACTGGCCCATTTCGGATGGCGTTGATGACCCATTCTTACTCATCGTCATCCTGTCTCGGACTCAAAATCTGCATCATGACGACTGGGACACATGCACAGCTTGGCTGTGGGCTTTTACATTTTCTGTATGGCATGGACCACATCGATACACATGCAGGTAGGAGATTGCCGTCGGTCTCTCGCTCGCAAGCCCCATGCAGCATTAAGATGGCCGTCTCACCACACATACACACACACCATCATGCCCTCGTCAAAGATACGACCGCGTCTGTTAGAGGTGCAGCGAACGTCTGAAGGGCGTCTGTACGCGTGGTGTTGTGTCATTGGAGTGAGCGTTATGGTGCAAGTGGGAGCGGGCATCTATCAGGCCAATGCGTTTTCCTGTGATTTTTCCACCCTGGTATGGACCTCGCCTCGCCGTTGTTGTTTTGCTTTGTTTTTTTGCCCATAAGTGGGGGACCAAGGACGGATCGAGAACCAGGTCAGGGGGAAGAGGCCAGATTTCTGAGTCCTAACTGCTCTGCCCGTCCGCCTACTCCTGTACCTCGGTCGCAGAGTGACTCGACGGCCGCCACTGCTGCGAGACTGGCCATGTGGGTCATGCAAGTGGTGTGGCCCTGCACAGCCGCAATAATCGTCACAAGTCTCGAGGCCACCTCGAGCCAACAGGCAGCGTTGACCCGGGACGGCTACATGCAGCTCGAAAGCTAGTGGTCACTGCATATCCCTTTGTTGTGTGACGCCTGATCAAACGCAACAGGGTCTAGGATTAGAAGGCTGTACCCAAGCGGCAATCGAGGCTTTGAGTCAAGCCAAGGCCTGCCCCCACCCCCAAAAAAAAACAAAATAGAATTCATGTCTCGTTCATCCTCAACCAGGCAAGGGCTCCAGTGGAACAACACCAAACCAATTCATTTCTCTCTCTCTCTCTCTCTCTCTGTGACCATTTTCCAGTTTTGACGAGTGCAAGCCATGTGAGACGTCACTGGCAGCGGGTGCCTACCCCTCCCCAGTCCTCCTCAGCTTGAGGACTGGGAAGCGGTTTGCACCTGGACTTGAAACCTTTCTTCTTTATCGATCAACACGGCGCCGCTTCCAATGGGAAGAGTGAAAGCAATCCTGGCTGGCCACACATGACGAGGTATGTGGTTGTTGCTTTTGCCTGTTTTTTGATTTCAAGTGATGGCCCTCTCGACTCCCGCGCCTGGCGTGGGCCGTTGTCCGCTCGAGGATCTGCACAGCTGCGATAGAGCCAATGAGCATCAAAACGACCCTATATGGAGTTGAGCAGGGCCTCACTTGTTGTCGAGACAAAACCTTTCCTGTTTGGAACCGAGTTCCAGCCGGCGTGGGTTTCTTCTCGCTCGTGGCTTTCTCACAAATACCCTTGACACCTCCTTTTAGTGACCTGCACACATCTCTACTCTGAACCTCGCCACGTTGGGCACCAAGTGACCGACGTGCCCAATGACATGTCGCTTCTGAAACACACGTTTGGTAAGCTGCGTCACTCAATCTTTCTTATTCGTTTTTTGCCACGCCTGGCAGTGGGGTTTTGGGCACGTCCATGATGGATCAATCAGAACCACTATCCCCAGTCACGATCTTGTGTCGTGACGTTGACGAGCAAGCCTTTTCTGAGACTTGCCCACAGCCCCACTCTTGCCACATGTGCCTTTGATCGACGCAGCCTTGTTGCTCCTCAGCCCCTCACACTGCTGTATTTTCTTTTGCCTGCTGCTCTTGTAGGTGCGTTCTGTCAACTTGACATCATGGGCAAGCTTTGACAAAACGCCATCTGGCATTCACGTGGCCAAGAGCGATTATTAGCCTGATTCATTTCTTATTTTTTGCGGGTTTATTTTTTTCGGGTCAGCCTGGTCGTGTTGTACAAATTGACATCAACTGGTTGTCTCCTCTGATCCGGGCCTCAAGACAGGCAATCATGCACTGCAACCCGACCTGTGGTCTCCTTGGCCAGGCATCAAGAAATTGAGCCCCCGCCTGCTGATGCCGAGGGTTTGATGTCTGTCTACTCTTGCCATGGCTGTCTCCTGCGCTAGACAAGCCAGGTGTTGTGACCATGCAGCTGACCGACCCACCATCAAGGGGTACATGTTAAACAGGATGAGAGGAAAGGGTCTAGAGACACGGCGATTCTTGCCCGGGTCTGTGCTGGTCTACGTCTTGGCATATCCAGGACTCGCGCCCGTCCATTAAAAAATATGATAATATTCTTCGCCATCTGGGCGGAGGGGTTTGATTATTTACATGTTAGACCATATTATGCAGTGCGCTCGTGTGTGCTTCCGTCCATCACATACGCCAAGAGCACAGGAGACACGCCATCAGCATATTATGTTTTGTCGAGCACAGCAGTCAAGGTGGAAGCACAGCTGCACTTGTGCACACCGTTGGCCTTGGGCGCCCACCCTCTCGTGGTCTGCTTGAGCAACGATGACGTTCACCCGTGTCGGAGCTGGTCACGTGCGAGGAAACAATGTTTGGCACGAGCAGTAAACAGTGGGCCCAGAAAAAACCGTTTCGAGCCGTTTGGCGGTGCGCGCCGAAATGGTTCTTTTTTTAGATGATGGTGTTTGGCGGCTTGATGCCATTCTTCTTTGAGGGTGCGGGTGGTGCATTTTTTTTCTTACTTTTTTGCTGCTTCTTCTTCTTCCTTCTTCTTCTTCTTCTCTTGCTTGACCGTTTTTTTTTTCTTTCTGCTTCTCTTTGCTGATCACTTGGCTACCTCCCCGCCTCGCGTCTGGTGTCTTGAACGCAAGACCCGCAAGCATGGCTCTCGATTCGGCCTTTGCTGATTTGGCGGAGCGCCTCAAAGGAATAAATCTGGATTCCGAAGCGACCGCGTTGATGCTGAATAGCTTTCTCAAGGAGCGACAAGCAGAGCGGGAGCGGGAGGAGCGACGAGCAGAGCGGGAGCGGGAGCGGGAGGAGCGAAACGCAGTGGTTGGTTGATCAGGTTTTCCCGCCGCCCCTCGTGTCCACAAACGGCTGTCTAACAACGCAAATGTCTGGAACGAAGGACTCACAGCGTACCCTCACTTTGTTTATGGCTTGTCAGCTCGAGTGCCTCGTGCAAGATTTTGCGCCTCCTCAAGGCTATAACCTCGTGAAGCATCTAGCAAGCATGTCGGTCGACGACGTTTCCTTTTTGTACACTCTCTGCAAGAAAAACCGTCTTACTTGCGACCAGCTTGAAAACTATGTGCACATTCCTGGTAAAGCATCGCTCGCTGGCTTGGCGCGGGACAGGCGACGGCTGTTTCCCGCCTGCCCTGTGCGCATGGACGTGCTCAAGCTTACTTGTGGTGCCTTGGGACCGTCAATAATTCTTAGAACACAAGTGGACCCCGAAGGGAGCCTCGTTGCCCACGAACGTGGAGGCCAAAGTGCCCAAGCTGCCACCCTCAGGAACCCGGAATATCAGCGACATCAACGACAACGTCAGAGAAAAATTCCATTTTGGCATTGTGCAACTCCCTCCGAGCTGTCATTACCTGGCTCTTGAGATTGTCCAGCGAGCTCAAGAGCTTTTGTCTGCCAATCTGCCTCAAGAAGGCATTCATACGAATTTGCTCTGCGCGTACACAAACGCATGCCTGACTAACGAAGTGAAGAGCCATGAGCCACACTTCTCGTCACTGATTACGCTGGCTTTGCAGGACCACTTCATTGCCCCTGCCCTTGCTGCGACTTCGGCCCAGGTTGCTGTCTCCTGCCCATCTGAGACGGAGCCGTTGGCTGACACAACCGCATCCACCCTCGCCACCAAGCAGGCGTCAGTGAGAAACCCCATTTACTTGGTACACCAGGCATCTCTTGGCTCAGCCAACATGCACGCTGACTGGGTGGGGTTTGACGTCCTGCTGCGACCCGTCATCGTGGGCGAGTGCAAAATGAGCGCCCAGCACTTTGACGAATTTGGTGGCCAAGTGGCCAACGAGGTTGTGCGCCTTGGCCTCTTGGGACCGAAATACCAAATGCGAAAGGACAGGCAGCACCCACTTCACCCCTTCATCAACATTAATGTGTGTGGTGACATTGTGACCGCTTATCTGGTCCTGCACTTGACCAGCAGTAACATGGTTGCCATGATTCAAAAGATGAAGGGCCTTGAGAAGGAATACTACCTGGCTTTTCTCCGACTTGGATCCGCCCAAATCTCCGAAAACCGCGCCGACCATCAGGCTGTCTGGGCGCTTTTGACCGCTTGCAGAGAGTTTGTGACGGGTCGCCAGCATCAGATTATCGAAAGCGGTCATCGATTTCCGCTTTCTCCGAGCCCTTTCCCTGCCCGGCTCGGGGCATGGCCGGATGGACCTGCAAGGAAACGTACGGGCCCAATGTGCAGCAGTACGTGCATGACAGTGCGGGCTCGTGGGTCATCAAGCACTACGACTATTGGGGCCGCCAAGCCGAGTCTTTGGGTACAACAATGTACCAGATTGGCGATGACACTGCCCGCCTCCCACCATCACGCGATCTGCTCCGTGCGCTTGCCGAGTTGCCAGAGACGGGCAAGTTTTACCAGGCGTGGGTGTTGGAGGACCTTGCGACGAGCTTGGTGCTTCTCCGGTACCCACGAGTACAGACGGCCCCGTGCGGCCTTCAGGTGCCGATGCAGCTGATCGATGTCATGAAGCAGATGCAAGTGTTGCACAAACTTGACTTGGTGCACGGCGACATTTTGCAGCGCAACATTCTCTTTTGCAACAGCTGGCAGCCGGAGGATTGGATGTTTCAGCCGCCCAGCTGGGAAAAGAAGGAGAAAGAGGAGGAGGAGGAGGAGGAGGAGAGCCAGCACAGCCCCGAGGCTCAGTCCGGCAATGTGACGCCATGTCAAAGCCGTCAGCCCTCGCACGACGAGCTTTCACTGAAAGACCTCGTCGTGGAAGCGGTCGCAGAGGAAGAGACTGTGCAAACGCAGCAAAGGCCGAAGCCGATGGCTTTCCTGATTGATTTCGACCTGGGTGGGCCCTGTGATGAAGCAACGTATGGACCTGGTTACAACTACCAAGGCGGCCTTGAAAAGTACCGCCACGCCAATGCCAGGCCCGGCGAGCGTTTACAAAAGGAGCACGACACCTATTCTTTGGCACGTGTGGCCGAAGATTTGCTCGAGGACAACGACGCCCGTAAACGGCTGGTCAGGGCGTTGGAGGCGGTCAAGTTGGACGAGGCGATTAAGTTGTGCAGAGCCTGCACTGGGCGTTCGGGGCGTGGCTGAGGCAGTAGCTGGATCGTAACGGACATTTGGCCCAGCCATGCAGTTATGCACATTTTACAAGTCTAGCGAAGGACATGCAGCAAATTGGGGCTCGCCTGGGATCGTAAGTTTTGGGGTTGTTGGGCTATATTCTTTATGCAGTATCGTGGTATCTGCGGGAAGGAGCCCATGTGGCATCACTTTATTGCTTGGTCGATCGGAGCAATACAATCAAGACATGACGACGGCGGGGTATGGCATCGTCGCCGTGCTGTAAAGGCAAATGAAGAATGGAAGATTGAATTGGGCGGGGCAAGACTCGCCGGCCACCCATCTCTAAACGTGAAGTCTTATCCGAATAAGCAATCTAAACGAGGTGTAATAGCGGTTTTTTTAACAAACCAGAGCAGAAGCAGGAAGGAGAGGGGCTGAAAATCGAAGCCGGGCCTTTATTATTATGACACACATGAATGAAGCCAGGGTGCTGAATGGCAAAGTGGCGTCAGGTTCAGTAGTCCATCACGCTTGCGCCGCTCTGGCATTCCCGCTGGCTCTTGTCCTTTCCCAGAACCAGCTTGATTCAGCTCGAGCAAACGCCACGTAGCTATTCAATCATGTCAAGTGTGTCGGGGCTCGGGCTCGGGCTGTGTTTTCATGTGGTGCGGGTGCCCTGCTCAACCCAAGAAAGAATCGTATGGTCGTGCAATGGTTTGAATACTCCGGATGCCCTGGCAATTGAGACTCAAGCGCATCAGCTCTGGCTCTGGTCGAAATGTGTGTTGGGGAGGCTGCCAGACGGCTCAATATGGCATTAACCACAAACACCCTCTGACACCAGAAGCCTTTACTCATTTTGTTGAATTATTCATCGAGAAGAGACTGTGCCGTCAACACCAGAGTGTGGAGATGGAGAGATGTGTCGTCACACACACACACGCACACAACACTAAACCACAAAACATGCGATAAAGAAAAAAGGAAGTCAAACTTAAGCCCATGCTCTCAAACTGACCCTCCTCCTCTCTTCTTCCATAGGTACTACTACCAAACGTTGGTGCTTGTTTTGTTTTGTTGCTTGCTTTTTGTCTCTCTCTTCTCTCTTCTCTCTTCTCTCTCTCTTCTTTCTTCTCTCTTCTCTCTTCTCTCTTCTCTCTCTTCTCTCTTCTTTCTTCTCTCTTCTCTCTTCTCTCTTCTTTCTTCTCTCTTCTTCTCTCTTCTCTCTTCTCTCTTCTCTCTTCTCTCTTCTCTCTTCTCTCTTCTCTCTTCTCTCTCTCTTCTCACACACATCANCCAGATTGAATCGCTCGTGCGCGGCGCGAGGGGGGGTCCCGACGACGACGACGACGACGAATGGGCCTGGGCCGTTCGAGAGTGCGCATCAGCGGGCCCTTTGGACGTCTTGATCAGCTCTCCTGCGCGTGTTGGCGATCGGAATAGGCCCTGGTGTTGGCTGAAGGGACCTGTTGCAGGTGTGTGTCGCTCGCAAGGTGATCTGGATTTGGATCGATGACACAACACTCGTTCGTGCCGTGTTGCAGGCGCGAGCAGAGAAGAAGACAAACCCGCGCCCACTGGATGGAGACACAACCTGCGAGCCATCTTTGATCAAACCCTGGCTCATCTGTCCGCGCTTCCTTATGCTTGCCCGTTGATGGCCACGCCACTGATGGCGTGCTCAGGTTCACATCCCGTGCTTCTCTTCGAGTCACCACCACCGGCATCATGGTACGACAACATAATCTCAACCGCTAGCCCCTGGCCGCCCTCTTGTTGCTCACATGCTCGCCATCGCGATCATCCAATGAATGATAGGGTCGGAAGGACAAGGACAAGCTGCGCGGGACCTCGCAGCGCGACATCACCATGCTCGGCGCCACCGTATGTTTGCCTTGACACTGCCGGCCAAGTTGCACTTTTTTCCATCCACAGTACAACCTTGGTCACCTCAACCCTCTTTCCCTGATCAACCCTTTCACTCGCCACAGGAGCGGGCTGCACCAGTCAAGCAAAGCAATGCGCCCCTGACTGCCGACGAAATCAAGCAGTTGGATGTCTTTCTGGTGAGGCATCGCCTCCCCTTTTCGCGCCGCTCGCTCGAGGACCTTTCTCTCATCTAGCCTCTTCCCCATGAATGATTGGGCCTCGTTCGTAGCAAGAGCGGCGCCTCGCCCAATCCTACGCCGAGTACCAAGCCAAGATCAACTGGGAACCGTCAAAATATCGCGATATGCTTGCCATGTCCTCGACCTCCAAGCAGAGCCAGAGCACCGCCCAGAGCTTGGCCGACTCAATCCCCAATCTGTTGGGTGAAAATGACTACACCGTTCTTGCCAAAAGAGTCAGCGATATTCGCGTTGAACTTGGCGGCTGTGACATGACGTATGTCCACGCCTCGCCCCCTGTCCAGCAAACATACGCCCTTGCCCGTCGGCACAACTAGAGAGGCCATCCTCATTCCTCCGCTCGGCTTCCATGACCTGCAGCTATATGAAGGAGTTTGTCGGTGCCGGTGCCCTGGACAGCCTGGTGCCTCTTCTCGACCGCGTCACGGAATAGTGAGTGTTGATGCTGATCTTGTTGACTAGGCTCGCTACCCCTGCAACTTCTCCGCAGCCGCCTCACCGAGTCCGGTGCCGCCATCGCTTTGCCCCTGCTATGGTAGCGCCGAGTCCACCGGCCGATTTGTGCAGGCACAACGAGAGATGATGTTTGCAATCTACCACATTCTCGATACGGGCGTACGATCAACGCATGCGCACCGCCCCCATGTCACTCGAATGCGCATGGGGAACCATTCGGCTGATCTCAATATTGGCGCGCACCCACCCACCCATCTGCTTTCATCTTGCACAGCCGGGTCTAGTCAAAGCCCTTGAAAATCAGCAACTGGTGGACGCCATTGTGCGCTCTTTGTCCACGCATGACTACCGCGTATGTACATTTGCTCGCTCGACCAGTCACAATGCAGTCACGCTCAAAAGTAGCCATGGCTGGCGCGTACCTAGCTCTCTCACCACCAGAACACCATTGCCTCGGGACCGTGACAATGAACTCCACGCCTCTGCAGACGCTGGAGCTCATCTTTCAATGCTTGGTCGGCTTTGTGCGCTCTGAATCGCGCGATGGCACCAGCAACGGTCTCCATCGTGTCCTCAGCGCTTTTCAGTACGGATCCCTTCACCCAATGCCCATGCACCAATCCTGTGTGCTCATGTTCTGCTACCCATGTCTCACATCGTGTGGCCTGGCTTTAGTGATCTGACCGTGACTCGTGGTGGCGGCCATCGGTTCAAGCCCGTCGTGCGGGTCCTTTTCGGAGCCGTGGAGCACCTCAATGTCGTGGTGCGTGTGGCCGCTACCGTGTTTTGCCTCCACTCGACTTGGCCTTGTGCCTGGCTGTCGATCTATTTCTCGGCCTGTCTTGGACCAACTCACGTGAAGCACGGGCATCGCAACCACGCGCTGATGCACTGCCTTGTCGTAGGTATCTGCGCTGTACTTTTGTAACGAGCTGCTGGTGCAGGCACCCGATCTCGAGATGCGCATGCATCTCCGCGCTGAGCTTGTGGCTTGTGGCTTTCACGAAGCCATCGAGCTGGTGTCGGATCATTTCGAAAGCCAGCTGGTCGAGCTCCGAAACATGGTGCCCGATCTCGAGGGTGCTGATGACACCCTCAACATGACCGCCACGAGCTCAGCCGTGCATGCCATTGAAACCAAGACGACCAAGCAGTATCGTCTCTTGGACTACATTATCGTACGACTTTGGAACGACGAGTATGGCGATGCTGAGGAGCTTGCCCAACGCTTCAACGTTGTCCAAATGGACTTTGCCACCCTCGATGACGTTTACGATATCCTTGTTGCCACACTTGAGGTGCGTCCCGTGTGCCACAAATAGGCTATTTTCGCCTGTGCACACGCTTGCTTCGGTTGCACCGACCATCCCCGCCACGCCTTGCTTGCGTGTCCATGCTCAGCTCTGCCTTGAATTCGTCACTAGGGATCGCCGGCAGAGCCATATCTGTTGTCCATCATGCAGCATTTGCTGTTGGTCCCTGATAACCACAACCTCATGTCCGTGTGGGCGCTTGGGCAATCCGTCACTGCCGTCCACCCACCCGTTGCGTGACAATTTCTCTCACCCTTGCTGTTTTTTTTTATTTGCTTCTTATTTTCTTTTTTTTTTTTTTCTTTTTTCTTTTTTCTTTTTTTTTTTTTTTTATGCCGACTCGTTAGGCTATATTATATGCAGTTGATTGAAGAAATTGTGGCGCAGGTGGTCTTAACCCGCGCTGAAGGCAATCCCGATTTTCGTGGCCGTTTTGAGCTTGATACGGAGCCCCTGCTTTCTGCCCTTGAGGACGCGTAAGCTCGATTTTGCTCGCACCTCATGTGTGGTCAGTGCCATCGTTTCATCTCACAGCGAACTGGGGCACTACTGGTGTGTGTATGGAATAGACACAACAACCAGATTCTGCAAGAGCACGTGCAGACACTTCAGGAACAGCTGGCTAGCGAGAAGAAGCGAGCCCAGGCTGCTTTGCAGGCCGAGCAGGATCAGTTTGCCTCGGCGCAGACCAAGTTTGACAAGACACAGAAAGAACTCGGTCAACAGATTGAGACGCTGAAAGGCGAGGTAACTCGCCTCAAGGCTGAACTGGCCAAAGCCCCAGCAGCTGGTGCCGTCCCGGCGGCACCAGGCAGTGCACCAGCACCACCCTCTGGTGCTCCTGCGCCACCTCCACCCCCGCCTCCTCCAGGCGGTGCTGCGGCTCCTCCCCCGCCTCCGCCCCCACCGGGTCCAGGTGGCGCACCTCCCCCTCCCCCTCCCCCACCAGGCATTCCGGGTGCACCACCGCCACCACCGGGCATCCCCGGTGCCCCGCCACCACCTCCTGGTGCGCCAGGCGCTCCGCCCCCACCTCCAGGCATGGCCATGCCAGGCATGGCCATGGCTCGGCCCCAAAAATACAAACCCAAGACAAAGACGCGACGAGCCAACTGGAGCAAGATCTCGCCATTTCAAGCCAAGGACACCTTCTGGGCCAGCGATCGTGACGACGTGGATAAACAGCTGCCCTTTGATCGTTTGGAAGAACTTTTTGCCGTCAACAATCGCCGCGGTGCCGGCAAACCCGAGAAGAGTGAGTGGCTCAGACTGGAGCTTGCTCTGTCGCTTATTGAGAGTTTGTGCGCATATCCGGCTTCTCAAATCGTTTGACTCACCCTTGATGGGTGTGTGGCGCTTTCAACCTGCTCTCCTGTGTTTTCGTGTGTGGCGTAGCGGTGACGGCTGAGCCGAAAGTTCAGATCATGTCGTGTCTGGACGCCAAAAAGGCGCAGAGCGTATCCATTACCATGGCGTCGGCCCGGTTGAACGCCGATCAGTTGCGTGACGCCCTCTTGGTGCTGGACACAGACATTCTCTCTGAAACGACGGCCAGCACCCTCAATGCAGCTATGCCCGACAACAATGAGGTTAGCTACCACTTTTGGCTGCGTGGGAAACTCTTTTCCGGTCCCGACCTGTGACAGCTATGTTTGTTTGATTGCAACGATTGCTCTTGTGTTTTCTGTCTATAGCTTGAGGCTTTGAAGGCAGCGGCAGACAATGATTCGAGCAAGATTCACCCTGCCGATCAATACTGGATCCGAGTCATGGATCTGCCACAACTACAGAGCCGTTTCCGGCTTGTTATGTTGCTTCATAGCTTCAAGGACCAGGTGGAGGAGATTCGCGAGCCCGCCCAACGCCTGTTGCGAGGCTCCAAGTTGCTGCGACACAACCAAAGCTTCCAGCATCTGCTGGACGTGGTGCTGGCCTTTGGCAATTACATGAATGCCAGCAACAACGCTCCCTGGGCGGATGGCTTTCAGTTGACCTTTTTGACCAAGCTCAGCGATTGCAAATCCAGCGACAACAAGCTTACGCTACTGGATTTCTTGGCCGAACTTGTCGAGGACGAGAAAGTCCCACAACTGGCAACGCTGAGCGACCAGCTGCGGTCGGCCATGGTAGACTCGCGAGGTGCGTCGAATTGGTCTGGGTGTTCCTTTGCTGAGCGCCAGCGCTTAAATTGGGCTCAGTACAAGCAGTACCACGGCTGTGGCGTCTGTTGCTTGTCTCACTTGTATGGCTTTGGTACGATTGCAGTGGCCCCAACGGTCCTCCAGCAGGAATGCCGCAAGCTGTCGCAGAGCTTGTCAGAAATTGACACGGCCATTACCAAATATAAGGTGCAGTCTGCCTTGGTGTTGCCGTGTCGTTGCGCTTGGTTGTTTGCAGCGCTTGCCCTGGCCCGTGCAGCTTTCATCACGACTCGTCGTGTTGGTGTAGAAGAGCAAGGAACAACCGGAGAACGATAGATTTGCCACCACGGCCACGCAGTTCTTGGATGAGCAGGCTCCTTTGATCAAGGAGGTGGAACAACTTTTGTTGGATGCCACCAACGCTTTTGCCGATGTGGCCGAGTACTTCCCCTCTGGCATCTCGCCCGCCGAACCAGATCCGTATTTTGAAATCATCGAGCGCTTTCTTGACCAATTTGAGGTCTGTGACACATCTTATGATTATATTCAGCACTGCGCGCCATGCCGCTTGTTAATGAACACTGTGATGGTTTTGTTTAGGAAGCGCGCAAGCAAGTGGTGAAGCGACGCAAGGCGGCTGAGAAAGCCAAGGAGCAAGAGGCTCAGGCGGTGCGTTTTCGTTGCCGTTGGCCGATAGTCGCGTACCAGTGCCCTGCCCACTCGTGCCATGCGGCGAGCTTTGATTGACATTGTGTTTTGTTGTTGCTTTTTTCAGCGCGAGAAGGAGCGTCAGCGCAAGGAACAGGAGATGGCGGCCAAGAAGAAGAATGATATGCGACGCAAGACCATTCTCGAGGGCAACGAAGGCCGTGGTTTGCTCAACTTGGACGACAATTTTACCACTTCCAACATGACGTAGGTGACGCGCCGCGAGACCGCATCATCTCGCAAAGCCGTCTTTCAAGGCCACGCTCACGGCTGACGTATGGCTCTGTAGGCGTATTCGCCGCAAAAAGCGCGAGGCTGTCAAGTCCACATCCAGCGAAACGTCTGGCGGTGGGTACTTGCTGGCATGAGAGCCACCTGCGAGCCACGCTTGCAGAACTCACGACCGTCTTTTTGTTGGTTGCTGTTGCTGTGCTCAGGTGGATCGGTGCGCCGGCGCCATCGAGCGCGCGATCGACCTGTCGCTGGCGCGTTTGAGGATAACATGCTGTTGCTGTCGCCCGAACAACGCGCATCCAGTGCCAGCAAGACTCCACCCACGCCTGTGGCAGCCGTGACCCCCGCATCTCCAAGCATGGGCACACCCAAGTCACCGCCCGCCATGCAGCAAGTCATTGCTGAGTTTTCACGGTCGCCCAGATCGCTCCGATCGTCGACGAATGAGGCCCCCCGATCGCCTTCGCTCACCGACTGCTAAGATGCCGAGCAACACCAGTTTGCTGCCTCTTTGATGCTGCGCTCCACCCAAGAGGTGGCGGCGCAAAGCGGCTTGGCATGTGAATACAAACCCGCTTGCGCTGCTGTTAAAATGCTGTGTGTCTGTATGAGTGTAACACCATGTCTGTGCTTTTGGGATGTGACCCTGGTCTACCACTGCCTGGCCACCAGAGCTTCAATTGACACATGACCACCTCTTCTCTCTCTGTCTAACTCTTTGTACTTTTGTGGGCCAAATTGTCAGCGATTTGTGGGTGTGGGTGTGCAAAGCTGGATCAAAAAGTTGAGCTCTTTGACTTGATTTCCTTTCGCACACACACACTGGCGTGGTGCTCTCGTGGTGGGCGGTGGATGCGTGAGACGCGGGAGCTAGAGGCTACCTGAGCCAGCAGCATGCCGGCACATTATCTGGCAGTTGCCTTTCAGGGCTCGATCCTGGCCGAGTTTACTGAATCTCAGGGCAACTTTGTGACCATTGTGACAACCTTTATTGCCAATCTGGGCGCGCAGCCGGGCAAGCGGGTGTACCGCAGCGATGAGGGTGCGGTGCGACATCTCTACTGCGTGCTGGAGCAGGATCAGGTGCAGTTTGTGTGTTTCGCAGAGGCGGGTACGCCGCATGCTGCCATCTTTGACGGGTTGGAGCGTGTAGCGGCCCGTTTTGCAGCTACCTTTGCCAACCAGCGAACTCGCCCCGCCTACTCGCTGAACAACGAGCTGGAGCCGCTCCTGCGCCGTGAGCTGGGACACATTAACGCTGCACGGTCCGATACAGACGCATTACAGTCTACCCGTGCTCAGGTTGACGAAGTGCGTGGCATTTTGGTTCAAAACATTGATAAGGTTTTGCAGCGCGGTGAGGCCCTGGATGCCCTCGTCGACAAGGCCGAGGAGCTGGAGTTTAACGCAGATCGCTTCCGCCACAACGCCACCCGTTTGAAGCGTCAGATGTGGTGGAAGAACATCAAGTGGCAAATCGTTCTCTTTCTCGTCTTTGTGGTAGTGATCATCGCCATCCTGGGCATTGCTGGTGTCTTCAAGAAGAAAAAACACTCCGGCTCGAAGGATACCACCACCACCACCACCACCACAACCAGCGCGCCTTAGGGCAGTGGTGTGTTTTTGCTTCACATGAAAAGCAGACACCTCGCTTGCGCGCGCCTGGTGCGGATGTGTGTTGAGTCTCTGGTCCCCGACTTGACAGGCGTGTCTAGCGTCTGGGTTGTTCTACTGTTTATTCCTGCATGTTAAACTTGTCTTGCGTTCCGTCCCGCTTGGCATGCATGGATGGTGTAATTGAGTTGAAAGCTTCAGAAAATCGACCCCTGGACTGGTTTGGGCTTGTCGTTGCGTTCCGACCACGAGTATAAAACCTCCACTGTCGCCATTTCAACTCGCACATCTCCTCACCGCTGGCTTGACGTCCTCGTACCCTTTTACACCTTCCCTTAACCTGTTGTTGAAATCCGTCCTCCGTGGTTCAACACTTGCCTCATCCGGGAATGCAGGTTTTCCTGGATGTCCAGGAGATATGCCACGCGCGCGTAAGGGGTGTGGACTGGCGGGGCAGAGCACTGCAGACCTAAAAAAACCCGAGCAAGCAAAGAAAAAAAAAAAACAGCCAGCACCCTGTGCACCAAGCAACCTGAAATTCACTAAAATTCGATGAAAATTCAAGAAAAATTCGGAAGAAATCAATCACGTGTC
>NW_001865043.1:171126-184343 GCF_000002865.3 Monosiga brevicollis MX1
ATAGAGAGAGAGAGAGAGAGAGAGAGAGAGAGAGAGAGAGAGAGAGAGAGAGAGAGAGAGAGAGAGAGAGAGAGAGAGAGAGAGAGAGAGAGAGAGAGAGAGAGAGAGAGAGAGAGAGAGAGAGAGAGAGTTGTCAGTCACTTGTTGGCGGCGCGCCGAAGCCAAGAGGTGTCGGTGGGAGGTGCGAGGCAAAGTGACACATTGATCATGGATGTGCACGGGTTGCCCGGGTCAGCCTCTCTGAGGCTGGAACGGGAGCACATTACTGCCTGCATGGGCGTGGTTCAGGACCGGTTACGCCATCACCTGGCGCAGCTCCCCAAGACAGATTGTGCGGCCGCGCTTGCGCCTTCCAGTCTCACCGAAAGCACGAGGGTGGTCGTATGCGCGCCGGCGCTCGGTGTGCTAGAAGCCATACTCGTGCTGACACTGCACAAGCTTCAGGCCGTGCTCTGTCTCATTGATAGCCGTGACCCACCTCACCGGCAAGCGGCCGTGCTGCAGGACTTCCAGCCTCATCTCGTGCTTCACCACCATACTAGGCCACCACCTGCCACAGAAACTGATAGCGTCTCAACGTCCAATGATCGTCGTGGCCGCCGCCGAGCCGCCCCTGCTGCTGCGAAGACGCAGGTAGATACAGCCTGGCAACCTGTTTGGATCGGTTACGACACCGAGCTGTTCGGTTGCCACTCCTGCACGCCCGCGGGCTTAGCTGCGCGGCTCGGGCAGCTCCTACAGCCGGGTCACGCATCACGCGCAGAAACGCAACCCGCGTCATCACCTTTGCCCAATCCTGGTGCCATCTCGCATGTCTTCTACACCTCCGGCAGCACCGGTGTGCCAAAGGGCTGCGTGGTGAGCCGCGCAGCTGTAGACAACTACATTATCGCCAAACGTCGTCGTCTTGGGACCGACGGTAAGCGCCTGTCTCACTGCCCATGGTAATGTGTTTTGTCTTGGCTTGAGGCATTCTTTATAATGCCCACAAGTTCCACCAAGGAGGGTCGACACAGCAGCAGAATGGACTAAGAGAGCAGAAGACAGAGCGTGATGCACGCACCCCCATGCTCTCATTCCGCGCCTCCCTCGCCTCGGCTCTTCTTCGTTCAATGATAGAAACATCGGTTGTGCTTTTGGCATCGGGGATTGCTTTCGACCCCGGCATGCTGGACATATTGGCAACGTGGCACGACAGCGCCCGCCTGGCCATATGGCAACCAGGCCCCTTGCTGGGCCAACTGTCTCACGTTCTGTCTGCGACGCGTGCAACACACGTCCTCACGACTCCTGTACTGTGGGCTACGCTCGACACGACCGTAGCTGCTGATCCTGCCAGCTTTCCCTGCCTACGCGTCGTTGCGCTGGGAGGGGAGGCCATGCCCAGCGCACTCATCGACATCTGGGCCCCCCGCGTCCAGCTATTTAACATCTATGGAGTCACCGAGTGCTGCGGCTACCAAACTGCTGGTCAGATGCGAGGGGGCCTGCGTCACGAAGGTCGTCGCCTGGGCGCGCCTTTGGACGGCAATCAGCTGGGGATAATTCCTGCCGGCAACGGGGATATTCTGCTCCTGGACGCCACTGCGGACGGTCGCATCGTGCTCAATGCAGAGGCCACCGAGAGTGCGTCTTCTTCCGCAGCAACACCGCCAAAAGCATCCCCAGCTCGGTCACCTTACGAGGCACCACCGCAGGGCGAACTTTGCATCAGTGGGTCGCAAGTCGGTCGTGGCTATCTTAACCGACCTGACAGTACCACCCAGGCTTATCTGACATCCCATGACGGACAAACTTGGTATCGAACCGGAGACATATTGCGTTGGCAGGCAGCGGAGCAATCCTATTGTCTCTTGGGTCGCCGTGACTTTCAGGTGAAAATCCGCGGCAACCGCGTCCAGCTGGACGAGCTTGAGCACACCGTGCAGGCCGAGCTCTCGTCCTTGGTTCAATCTTGCTTTGCTGCATACGGACAGCAGCAGCTCGTACTGTGGTTTCGGTTGCACAACCCAAGCGATGAAGGTCGGACTGACTGTGCCCGGCTGCTGATTGCCAGCCTGTTAAGGCAACGTTTGCCAACACACATGCAACCACATCGCGTCGAGCCAGTCATGGATTGGCCCCTCACGTCCAACGGCAAAGTCAGCCGCCGCCAACTGACCGAGGACATTGAAGCATTGCCACCACTACGTCTCGCCACACAAACCAACGACGGCGACCTGCTTGCCCTCCCCCTAGCCGAGTCTGAGTTTGATGCCGACAACCATGCCGATGAACTCGCTACTGAAACCAATGCTGCCATGCTGACCGCTCGCACTTGGCTTGCCGATGCGGTGCAGGAGACGCTTGGCTTAAGTCAACGGCCACCCTTGGCCCTCTCCTTCATTGAGCTTGGGGGTGACTCGCTATCGGCTTTGCGTGTTGTTCTTGCGCTGCGCCGTGTGGTGGCGGCAGCAAACACTGGCGTCAACCAGGAGAGCGCCGACTCTTCACAGCAGCATTTGTTTGGTGAGAACCTTGAAGCGCCTTTCTTTCCACAGCAATTGCTCAGTCATGCCTCATTACTGGAGTACGCCAATGATTTGGTGCCACTCATTGCCGGGGCTGAGCATCCATCTTCAACACACAAAGCACCAATTGCATCTTGCCCGGCAGCAACAAGCGAGACACGGCAGCGGCGTGTGTTACGAGCCATTTTGGCAGGGGATGTGGCTGAGGCCCTCGAACCTTGGTTTCGCATGCAGGCATCGCCAACCCCAACGTCAGATGCGCCAACCGGCATAGACAGCACCGCAGTGGTGCAACAAGCGTGTATCGTTGGCAGTTCAGCCTGCGTCACTGTTCTGCTCGAGTCAGACCCAAGCTTGATGGGTTGTCGGACGGCTAGTGGGGACACCCTGCTGCATCTTGCCGCGCGCACGCCTGCCGTCAGCCTGCTTAAGAAGCTACTAGACCGCCCGCGCGCAGCTCTGCTGTGCAATGACGATGGACAAACAGCATTGCACGTGGCAGCACGAGCAGGTGCGGGCACCAGTGTCATAGAACTGCTCGTGGCTGCCGCAAATGAGGTCTCGGGGGCTCGCGGCAATGGTGTTAACATTTCAGATCGCTGGGGCCGCACACCGCTACACTGGGCGGTCCAGAATGGGCACCTGATTAGTGTACAGGCGCTTCTGCAACATGGCGCTCAGGCTCGGGCGGAGGATGCACAGGGTGAAACGCCTTTGGCCATTGCGGAGCGCCGGGCACAATGTCGAGCTCAGCGGCCGGATGGTCTTCGGCCCTCGGTGTTTGGAGCCATTGCCACCGCGCTAGGGGGATCCGGCAAGACCCAGCGTCTGGATAAGAGCTCGTGATGCTCTGAGGAGTTCTGACATCGTAGGTTAGGCACGAGAATAATTGAACTTTAATTTGTTGGATGGGCGCTTTTGATTCACAGGTCAATTTGTTATCACGTTACGAAGGGAGATGATGCCCCTTTGTACACACGTCAAGAATCAGAAAGGAGACTGTCATACCATGAACACACATTTCACCCAAAAGAATACGCAAAACTCAAAAAAAGGTGCAAAAAACACTTCAGCGACTAGCCAAAAGCCAAGCCTCGGCCACAATATCACAACACGCTGCCCTAAAGCTTGTTGAAAAGCTCGGAATAGGAAGAGACGGCACATGACGAAAAATGATAACGATTCACATACAACACAAGCTAGCATCCTGAAAAAAAAAAGAAAAAAAAAGGTGTACGTCATTTGTCTGGACGTACGCCAGCTGAGCCTAAGTTGAAAAAGCGTCTGCGCAACAAAACACTGTGGCATTAAAATATGAAGTTGTTCAGTGAACGCCAGTCTGAAGCGTGTCCTCTTGCTGATCCTTCACCAGATCTAAGAACACTTGCTCAAGGGTCGTCTGGGACACTGAGTAGTCCTCGAGACCAAATTCGTTCTTGGCCTCCTCCAAAGTTTTGAAGACAAAAGGCCACGACTTTTCACCGAGCAGCTCGTACTTGAGCAGGCCCTGGTGCTCGTCCTTGAGACGTCGCTGAGGGAACTTTTTGCCCAGGAAGTCTTTGAACGCATCGACACGCAACGGGTCCATCTTGGTTTCCAGAGTCAAGCCCTGGCCAAAGCGGTTCTTCAGATGCTGCAGGCTGCCAATGCAACGGAAACGTCCATTGACCATGATGGCGATACGCGTGCACAATGCCTAAGAGAGAACACCAAGGCAAGATGCAGAGAAGATGAGGCATGGGGCTGGTGCGCGACAACCTGAGCACGAGGCGCGCAGCTGACCTCACACTCCTCCATGGAGTGGCTCGTGAGCACAATCGAGCGGCCACCCTTCATGGCCTCAAGCAGCGCATCCCACAAGAAGCGGCGCGCACCAGGGTCCATGCCTGTATCAAGTCAAAGCATCGCAATCCGTATGAATAAAAGGACAAGGGGAAAAAGAGTCTAGCGAGTTGTTCAGCCCCTCAGGCGGGGCATTGATACCAAAAGAATTCATGACATACCTGTCGTAGGCTCATCAAGGAGAACGAGGGGGCTCGGTCCACACAAAGCCACAGCCGTGCTCAGCTTGCGCTTGTTGCCACCAGAGTAAGTACCACAATACTTGTCCGCATACTTTTCCAGCATCAAGCCGTTGATGAGATCGGTCACGACCGAGGGAATGCGGCTCTCTGGTACACCGCGTAGACGAGCATACTACAATCGGGAACAGCCATCAGAGAAAGAGTCAATATTATTTCGGCTTGTCGCCTGGATCGAGCATGCACGCGCTTATAAGGAGGTGGATACAAGTGCCTTGTGCGTACCATGGTCAAAAGCTCGCGACCAGTCATGAGCTCAATCAGGCCATCAAACTGCGGCGTGTAGCCCATGAGGCGGCGGGCCTCGCTCATATTGCTATGAATGTCGAAGCCCTTGATGAATGCCGTGCCCTCGGAGGGAGGCACATCACCCGTCAGCATTTTGAACGTGGTTGTCTTGCCCGCGCCTGCGCGCAAGGATTCACAGCGAGCAGGGAGTAAGTAAGAGGTCGAACAAGCTGCGTCGGGACCAGCGTGGAGCGCATGTCGCCTCTTACGCACCATTGACGCCCAGCAACCCAAAGCAGTTGCCTTGCTTGACAGCCAAATTCATGTGGTTGACAGCCACCTTGCGCTCGCCCTTTCGCGAGTAGACCTGTTCCAAAGCCGTCAATGACGAGAAGGGCCGTGGCCGTCCGTGAGGGCATCCGACCACAAGTAAGCTTGAACTCTTCTGTGTATCAGAGTGACAACCCGTTCCACACGCCCAACTCACTTTGCTCATGTCTTCGATGACCAGGACGTTATCCGAGTCGTTCAGAGATACTCCCATGTGCTTGTCGTGCACGGAGCCATGGCGCTTGCCAGATGCCTGTCAGAGTGTCAAAACTGTAAGACCAGACTGACTGGACACTCAACAAAACAAAAACAAAAAGCAGCAACATCATGTCCAAACGTAAGGCGGAAATCGTTGTGTAGAATACATACAATTGATTCGACGGCACGGCGTTCGGCGGCCACGTCCTCGTCTTCAGGGTGCGAGTCCCGGGCCACCTTGCCCGTGCGCTTGCTAGTGCAAGAGAAGAGACGTGCTTCAATGGCCAGGAGCAACAGGAAATAGACGATGGCTTGTACTACCATGCACAGCGCGTAGCGGCCAATACCCGGCGTTTCCATCGACCAGTAGTTGGTTTGGCAGGTGAGCTGATAAGGCTCCGAGCCCACATTGGCACTGGCTTTGAGATTGCAGCACTGCTGAGCGGTAACTTCATCAGCGGAGATGTTGAGGTATTCCGCACACAGCGGCTTGAGAGCGTCGACCACCTCCATGTTTTGATAGTTGGTGAACATGTCTGACAAGCCCTGGCCAAAGCAGTAGTTGGGCAAAAATAGGAACGCATTTTTGAGCTGATTTGCGGTGTCGGGATCGACCGTGCCCAAGATGCTGACGGTCAACATGGCAGCCAAGCCCGAGGCCTGAGGTACGTAGACACACACAGGGCAGCCGGTCAGAGGCGGTCAAAGGGACGAACATAAGAAACACATAAGAAGCACAGCGAGCCAGTTCACGCATGCTTGCGCATCGCGCCGGATGCGCATCCGGCAAGGGCGAGGCGGAACGGGGCGTACGATATTGATAATGACCATAAAGGCATAGGCAAACGCCGCCTGGCTGAAGAGGAAGGAGAAGAGGTACATGGAGGGGATCACGGCCAGGCCATAAAGAATGAAAAGAATCAGCACATAAGCCAGACGCTCATGGGAGTACTCCTCCACGTTGAAGCAGAGGAAGAGAATCAGACAGCCAATCGTAGGCAGCATAAAGTTGACCATGTCCCACATGTACGAGCTCAGCCAATAACTATCGCCGTCCGACATTCAGAGCAAAATAAGCAACGTGCAAACCGCTAGGGGTGCGCGCGGTGGTGGATGTCGGCGGATTGGGATCGAGATGCAGGTACCTGACAACATCGACGCCGCTCACAAACTGAATATGCTTTGCCTTGTTGGATCGCTGCAGGCGGAAGCAGTACCAAAGCGGGCGCACGTGAATGAGAGGACGGACAGACCCATGCAAACGAAGCGTGCCGGTTTCAACGATCGCCTGGCATCGGCGCGCTCACCTCCGTCACAAGAAACAGGATGAAGCTGGAGGCAAGGAAAGCCATGCCAAAGACGATGGTAAAGGCAATGTAGAAGCCCATCATGCTGTCAGCCTGATCCTGAGCCAACTCGAGTGAATTGCGTGGCAAAGGCGCATTGGTGGCCCGAAGGGACAGATCGGGGTTTTGCAACGTCATGCGCAGGACGGCGTTCTGGGCCATTCCAAAGGCCTCAGCGAGAGAGTGGTAGGCAGCACCATTGAACATGACAGTCAGTTCGGCACTGTTGAAAGCAAACATATCCATGGTGTTGTAGCGGGCTAGCTCACGCGGCCGACCATCAATCGTGCCCAAGATGTAGCCACTCAGGTTGCTCCAAGTGCCTGTTAACGGAAGGGTGCTAAACCCTGTATTTTCGGTGAAAAGCGCGTTCCAAATTTTAGCCAAGGCGGTCGATTCGGCGGTAGGATCGGCAGCACTGCTGGAGCGGTCCGTGTAGTAGACGTCGACTTGGTCGTAGTGTTGATCGAGTTGCCACAGCTGGCGAGCAGGGCTGTCTGATACACCCGGGTTGGTCTTGGCCACAAGAAGAGCGATAAAGACGAATGCCATGGGTAGCAGCAACTGGGTCAGGATGGCCCACTTGTTGCGCGAGGAGTGGAGGAGGCGCTTGATGAAGAGGGCGCGGAGCTGCTGCAATTTGAGGGCCATGCCGCGGTTGAGCACGTCAAAGTTGCCCGTCGGCATGGCAATGAGAGCATCCTTGTCGTTGCCATCGTAGTCTGTGGAGGATTCATCTTGAAGCGCGGCAAGCTGGCGGCGGCGCTCCTCAATGCGCTGTTGAATATCAATCTTCTCGGAATCATCGCTCAATTCGCCGACCTTGAGAAAGACCTCTTCCATGGTAGTGATGGAGATGCCATAGCTCATGATGCCCAATTCTTTTTGCTGTGCATCGAGGTCCTCAAACATGGCCGGGAAGCTTTCGGCTGCCGAGCGGGGTAGAATAAAAGACGTGTCGGCACCAAGCTACGGAAAAAAACAAAAACAAATTTGCCACAGGTGAGCCAAGCCATGATATATTCACAATGGATGCAAGGGTCCTGGGTGCAAAAAAAAAAAAAAAACAAGGGTGGACCGCCGTACATCGCCTTCCAGCTCCACATCGGGGACGTGCTTTTTGATTGCCTTCTGAACGCGCTTGGTGTCGAAATTATCACCCTTGACCACTGTCATGTGGTAGCCACGGCCAAAGCGTGACTTGAGAAACATGGAGCTTCCGCAGCACACGACATGGCCTGCCGACATGATGGCAACGCGGTCTCCCAGCAGGTCGGCTTCATCTGCCATATTGACACACAGGCATGTGAGATTTGCGCATAAAAATGAGACTTTGAGAGCGCGCGCGGGCGCGGGTGTGTGTGTGTCTGTTGAGCCACGTGTCAAAGCGAAAGTGCCGACATGTTCACGTACCAAGAAAGTGAGTACTGAGGAGCATGGTGCGACCTTCCTTGAAGCGGGTGAGCAAATCCCAGGTGGCGCGTCGTGCCGCCGGGTCCATGCCTGAGGTAGGCTCATCCAAGATGACCACTACAATAGCGAGAGGCCAGGCGCAGACAGAGGTTGAGATCAACCAAGCACGACTGTCAACATGACATATGGACGCGCGCGCGCGTGTGTGGGCGAAGGAGATCAAACGCAACGAGTGAGACTGACCCTTTGATCCACCAATCAAGGCAATGGCACAGGAGAGCTTGCGCTTCATGCCACCAGAAAGGGTAGAGCTTTGGGCATGACGCTTGTCGGGGAGCTTGAGTGCATCGATCATCTCATCGACGTGGCCTTGAATTTCAGGCTCGGGCACACCCTTGAGCTTGCAGAAAAAGCGCAGGTGCTCCTCAACGGTCAATGTGTCGAACAGGATATCGTGTTGCGGACAAATACCCTGCGGGTGTTCAGCGCACAAGGTCTCCGATGAAATGCGACCGAGACAACTTTTCGCGGTTGAGATTTGAGCAGTGCAAGGCGGACGAGTCTCTGATAGGGGACGTACCAGCGATCCTCGAACGCCATCAATGTCTTGGCGAATGTCAAAGCCGTTGACAACGGCGCTGCCCGCTGTGGGGGGATATAAACCTTTGGTCGATTCAACACGTTTGAGAGTGAGGGCAAGCTAAGACTGGGCGGGCACAGGCGTAGCAAGAAGCCAAAAGTAGTCGTCACATTACCAGTAAGGACGCTCATCGTCGTAGTTTTGCCGGCACCTGTGGCGAGATGCGGTTGCCAGGCGGTCAGACAATGGCCCACATTTGCCTTTGATCGAGAAGTTAGGGCCCCGTGGAAGATGGCATACCGTTGTGGCCCAGGAGGGCAGTAATTTGTCCTTCAAACATGTTGAGGGTGGTGCCGTTGACGGCCACCTTGTCACCAAAGACCTTGCGCAGATTTTGGATGCGAATACCAGCATGCGCATCCAGGGGATCGTTTTCAAAGTTGCGGTCATCACGACTGACCACCTTGGCGATGTCCGAGTTGAGCAAAGGGGCTTCTTCAGCACGGTGCTGCGGAAACCAGTACTGGGACTGGACAAAGAAGTACCAAGGCTTGGGGATGCCATATTGGCCTGGGAAGACGTTCTCAATGTACCATGTGAGAACCAGGTAGATGAGGGCATCGACGATGAACATGCCCATGACGGTGGCAAAGGTGAAGGGATCATCCACGGATACGGGCTTGTGAATGTTGCTCCACTGCACACCGTCACCCTGGGCCTCAAACTGGCTAAGAAGGTTCGCACCAATGGCCATGCCCGTGGTGGAGATGGTGCACCACCCGGTCTTGGCCGCGACCGTGAGTGTCTGGTAGCGAGGGGACACGAACATGTAGGGCACGTAGGTGCCGAACCAGATGATGCCACCAGCGGCGGCACCTGTGGCGGCAGAGGTGAAGAGGGTGGAGATGAGGAAGCAGAGGGAGATGGTGGCGAGGGCAAAGAGCGTGAAGAAGACGAGCACGACGGAGGGGTCGCTGTTGGCCAGCACGTTGGAAAACTTCATGATGAAGGTGCAAAGAAAGACGGAGATGAAGAGGAAAGCAAAGGCTTGGATGAACCAGGCCGTCCAATGGATCCAGTTGCGCAGGCCCATCATTTTCATGCTCTCCTTGAGGCGGCGCTCCTTCTCATGCACGAGATTGCGGACGACGGTGACCGAGGTGAAGATAAGGGCTAGCATGAGAAAGAGCGGAAGGCCAAATTGAATGGCGTAGATGAAGCCGTCGTCAGAATACTCTGGGTATGGCATGCGCTGCAAGCGAAGGTTAAGGAGCGCTGTGCGAGCAGCGGCGGCAGCGGCGTTGTCCACGGCAGCATGTGAGGCGGCAGCGTTGGCAATGAAGTCCATCATGCCCAGGAATGAATGTTCAAAGTAGCCAGGCAGGCCACCAAGACTGAGATCATAGTCTGAGTCATCACGCGGGCCCAGTGGTGGGAAAAAAGGAAAGGTCGATTCGGTCTCCCACGTTTGGGGGTCGTTGTCATCGGCAGCCGCGTAACCGCCTGGAGTGGACTCGAAACGGAGACTATAGTCGTAGATGTTGTTTGTGATGTTGAATACGATACCCACGCGGCAGCCAAGGAGCTCCGTTGTAGTGAGGTTCGCCACCTGGTGGAAGAAAAAGGAGGTATGGCGTGAGGCTGCTGCTCGATGCTTTTGTGTTGCCGACCGTGTTCTCAATGGTTGGTTTCCTGTCTTGCCCTTTTTCAACCAGGCAGAACCGTGCGAGTTTGAGGTGGCATGACGAGGCGTACCAGGGTCTCCTCAGAAGGAAATTCAGAGGTGGTGAGGGAAAAATTGGTCATGTTGGGAAGGTTGGGTTTAAGCAATGCGATGGTCTCGTTGAGGTCCGTTGAGACGAGCCCAGCCAACTCTTTGGCGCTATCAGCATCTGAGCCCTCTTGCCAGGTGTAGGCCAACTATGGACGTTGCAGCGCGTCGTCATACAAAAGGCAATGTCAAGGGGTGGGGGGGAGCCAGAGGATACTGCTCTCTTTGGAGCACGGTCGACGGACCTGATAAGAGTCGCAGCGAGCTGCAATGAGACCCCAGGGTAGACCTGTATAGTTGGAGGTTGGGTCTGACGGTCCAAATGGTTCGTACGTGCAGCCGCCCACGCACTGTACGAGGGCACGGAGTCGGTGAATTTTGAGCACACGAGTAAGGCAAGCGTGAGCTGTTAGTGCCAAGTTGCGGTCGCGGGAGGAGCACTGGCAGCGGCAGGCGGCAGGCAACGTACGGCTTGCTTGGCGTTGTTTTTCGTGACATGACGGACAGCAGCCAGAATCAGGATGAAGAGAACGGGCAGAATGATCTCAAAGAGAGTAAAAAACTGTGAGCAAGCAACAAAAGCAAAAGTGACAGCGACGGAAGATGAGCACGTGCGTCACAACCAGGCAGAGGGGACAGGGGAGGAGTGACGCACGGGTCGGCGGCGGGCAAGAGTAAAGTTTTTCCAGAGCAGCAGGCGCAATTGCCGCCAGGTGGATTGCGGCGCCATGCCACTGGTGGGTGGGTGGGGCGGCGCAGTCGACTGTGCCAAGTCAAGGTGGAGGGGTGAGCTACAAGCGTTTTAATGCTATGATGCTCTCTCGTCTCGAGATTGCGGCTGAATGGTGACGGGGCTGCTTCAAAAAGGAAAATGACGGTCAATGCCCAGTCGTGTTGGAGCTAATCTAGTGCGTGCGTACCTTGAGTAGCCGTGAGGAGGGCTGTTGAAGAGTCCTTGTCGGTGGGATCACTACACGTCGGAGCACGCGGGGGGGGAGTATGTGCGCACAATACACACGTAAGGTCAACGTGCCACGCAGCAGACACCTCTGATCCCAAAGGCAGCTAAACAGGCTAATAGGTACCCCCGAAAAAAATGCAGGACGTGGACATATGTGTACCACCCCCTCCTGGTCCAACACCCTTCCTTCCCCTTTGCCTCTTGCCCGCTTTTACTGGCCGCCGCCGTAGATCAAACGGGGTCTGTGTGTGTGTGTGTGTGTGTGTGCAGGTTTTACCCTCTTCTCCAAAAAAATGACTCTTGTTGTTCACGTTCATGTTGATAACGTGAACAAGAAGAGAGAGAAGGCAGTGAGAAACTCGTTTCCCAGACATGATGCTATGACGTTGAGATTCGTTGTGTGTGTGTGTGTGGGTGTGTGTGTGCAGGCTTTTCCTTGTGTTGTTCCTTACGTTGTTCTCTTTATTCTTCTCGTTGTTCCCTTTGTTGTTCTCTGTGTTCTTCTCTTTGTTGTTTTTTTTTTTGGGTTCTTGTTCATATGGCATTGGATAGGGGGAGCTGGGACCATAGGGCGGCGGGGTCGGTGGGCCGAGGCGGTGTGTACATTAGCACTGATCCGGCCACACATACACACACACACACACACGCACACACACACTCATAGGGACACAACTCGGCTTTCCAACCTCTCGTGCACAACATGGTGCTGCGATCTGGACAAAAAGTACATGTGCTTGAATCCTCCTTATCCCTCTCGTCCTAGATTCCTAGAGCGTGATGATCTCGGGCAGAGGCGATAGCGGTGTATTCAGGACCGGGAACGAGCGGAACGAGCGGAAGGAACCTACACGAGCAGTCACCAACAGGAGACAGGGCAAAAGCACAGCAACGGCAGACGGGAAAGTGGTATACCGGCTGCCCTTTTGCGCACAGCCGAGCGGTGTTACGTGTGTGCCACTTGGCAGTGAGGACACATTCCGTTTTGGAGGATGTGTTGACAGACGGCTTGGACACAGGTAACTGACGCAGTGCATCCCGTTGTAGGAAGCTGTACGTATCGCTGCCGTTTGTGGTGGGTCTAGCAGGCTAGTACGTACGGTTGGACCGTCAATTATTACACAAACAGCATGCACAATAATAAACACTGAATGCCTTGACATTCACTTATGGGACAAGCTTTCTGGCCATGTTGTACAGATAAATATGGCGGTTAGAGCACAGCAGAGAGTCAAACTGCAACATGCAGATAGTGATACAGCGAGACAGGTGGCTGTCTGTCATTCATCATCTCGCATCCCATTTGTGATCCAGCAGGGATCGGGCATAATGGCAATAATTACTTCTTTTAAGGGCGGCGCTGGAAAATGTCATCCCATGCGGGACCACGGCGACGTGTTGTAGTCGGGCCCGAAGTGGACATGGCTCGAGTTGTGGCAGTTGCCTCCATCTCAGAGGTCGCACCCTCCTCAATGCTTTCACGAGTGGCGGGCTCCTCAGTGGTCACATCCTCCTCCGTAGTGTCATCGGGGCGCGCTGTACGTGGGCCGCGTGGAGTGGGACGATCGGAGGGAGGACCGCGTGGAGTGGGGCGATCGGAGGGAGGGCCGCGTGGGGTAGCAGGCACGTTAGTCGGAGGGCCACGCGGGGTAGGGCGACCAGTTGGGGGCCCTCGTGGGGTAGCAGGGCGACCGGTAGGCTGCAGCTGACGACAGACACACAAGCATCTGTCTTCCTCCGCCTCAAATGATGTGCTGGTGGAAGTGGAAGTGGAAGTGGAAGTAGAGGTAGAAGTGGAAGTG
>NW_001865043.1:184393-230263 GCF_000002865.3 Monosiga brevicollis MX1
TGGTCGAGTGCTCGTGGAGGTGCTAGTGGAGGTGCTGGTAGAGGTGCTGGTGGAGGTGCTGGTAGAGGTGCTGGTAGAAGTGCTGGTAGAAGTGCTGGTAGAAGAGCTAGTGGAAGTGCTTGTGGAGGTGCTAGTGGAGGTGCTAGTGGAGGTGCTGGTAGAAGTCGAGGTAGAGCTTTCAGCTGTTTGCTCCTCCTCTGACTCTGATGTAGAGGTCGAGGTGGAAGTGGAAGTCGAAGTGGAGGTCGAAGTAGAGGTCGAAGTAGAGGTCGAAGTAGAGGTCGAAGTAGAAGTAGAAGTAGAAGTGGAGGTGGATGTCATGAGGCTGTCGGGGCAAAAGCAGGCGCAGTCTTCGGCATCCTCGACGTCATCGAGCGCCAGAGATTTGATAAAGAGACGCTCGTCTGTGTTGTTGGCTTCGAGCGTCAGATTGAAGGTGGCGCTAGACGAGGGCACGAGGAGTCGATCAATCTCGTGCAAGACGCCATTGATGGCCTCAAAGTCAGCGGTGACCACGCGGGCATCATTCACAAAGACCTCATCATCGTCGGCAGAGCTGGCGAGGGTCAGAGTGGCATTTTCAGCCAGAGTTGGAAGAGTCGTGTTGCCGAGGGCGACCAGCTCATCGCTCATGAGGCGCTCTGGCACGACGTGGTACATGAGCAGCTCCTGAAGGTCTTCACGGTGCTCTGGCTGGCTCAAAGCCACAAAGTCATCAAAGGTGAGTTGATTAAAGGCCCGATTATTCGGCACAAATACAGTGCCGTTCATGTCGTCGAAGGACCAGGAAAGAAACTCGTCCAAACCCGTGGCCTGAAGCAGGGCTTGGGCTAAAGTAAAGCGCCGCAGGTCCTCAATGTACATGAATAGTGTAGGAACCCAGTCCTCATCTTCCTCGGTTGTGATGGATTCCTCGGTGGTGGCGGGCTGCTCCGTTGCTTCATCAGTCGGTTCGAGAGTCCATGGCTCTTCCGTGGTGGGTATGTCCGAAACTTCGTCGGTTGGTTCCAGGGTCCACGACTCTTCCGTTGTGGGGCCTCCCGTGGTCTGTGCGTTCACCAGGCACAAGCAGCTCATGCCTAGCACGAGCGCGGGTAAAAACCAGCGTGCCATGTTGTCTCAACGAGACGCTCAAGCAGAGCTCAAGCCAAAGATGTTAGTGAAAGCACGGGGTGTGCACTGTGCCCAACAATTGGGGATTGGTTGAGGGAAGATCCTTCAAGTAGCTACCAACAAGGCTCTAGCGGGCCGGAGTCTGCCGGTGATGTGCTGTCGAAGGAACAGTAGTAAAATGCTGGCAACCCGACGCCGGTTTGGCCTCGGCCTCGAACTGGGAAGGTGACACCTGGGATAGCGAGTATTGGGAGGAGGTGGTGACGGCTGCGACCTGCCGATCGCAAGGCACAAGCAGGCAGTCACAAGTTGATGGCGTGAGTAAACCCTGTCTTGCCCATTGCCTGATGATGGCCTCAGGGGCAACCGCATCATCGACACGACAGGCGGGACTGCACTGCGTGCAGCTCGCTGTCTTGATCATGATGGAGGTGGCTCATGTGTCCTAGTGTTGGTGATCTGGTCTCGCTCAGCTTTGAGCGGCAATACATCACGTTCATGCTTGAGGCACCACGACAGCAGTAGAGACAGTGTTTGGTCAAGCCAAGGTCGAAGCTGGTGGCACTGATGACTGTCGCGTTGGGCATGTGGCAGCTCGGTCACGCGCCATCACAGGGTCCTGCACATACGAGTACAGGCCTTCACGTTGAGTTGGCACTGGGTTGCGGCGCAGGAAGCAAGAGTGTGACCGGGGAGAAATGCCGCGATGATGGTTTGGCCACGCGTCGTCAAGTGGCGCTTGGCAGTGCAGCAATGGTTTGGCTGATGACTTGCCTTCTCACGTGATGTGCGGCCATGCGTGCTGGCAAGGAGCAGTGCTGCTGCACAGACCTCAAGTTTTGCTCATCGGCGTGGACGGGCGACGAAGAAAGGATCCCTTCCCCCATCCACGACCGGATGGGGGTTGTGGTCAAGCCTTGAGCTTTGGGTTATGGCGGAGAATTGTCACACCACTGCGATCCCGCGTCATGGTGTCAGTCCTGATATGCGTGTAAGGGTCTGCAAGATGGCTCCATGGGAGACTCTCAAACGCAACCATCTACTGCTCAGGGTTTGTTGTGAAGGTACGCAAGTTCGACAGGGGCAGAGTTGTTCTGGTGATGGCGGTGGTAGAGGGAGGTTTCGTGTTGCCGGCTCGCAGTTTGCCTTTTACATGTCAATGCTGGCGCGCGTGGCCAAGCCCGATCGCTCTGTTGACCGTAACAGGGGGTGAGATGGCGGTCGTACATGGGACGCGGTTCTGGTTTAGGTGCGCGCAGCATCGGCTCCGGCCATCTGAACCGAGTCGACTGAAGATGCGTACGCGTCCTCCTGCTCTTCAGTCCCAAAACGCGCGCACGCACGAGCGTACGCGCGTGAAGCTCTGGGACGGGTCGTAGGGCAGTGTGGTCGCGGACAACTCTGGGCAAGACAATGGAATAGCAACATCGTCCATTCCTTCCGAGTCACCGCCTGTGATGAGACTGTATTCCCAGTCACGTTTGGTCAGACAGACGCAGGCTTGTCCCATCACCTCGTTTACTCACTTCTCCACCCATCCCACCAACACCCAACACCACCATCCAACACACCTAGCAGCCAGCACCGCTTCTCCCTGCTTCTCCACTGCCTCCACTGCTTCCACTGCTTCCACTGCTTCCACTGCTTCCACTGCTTCCACTGCTTCCACTGCCTCGATGCGTCCAGCCATCAATCAGCCTGACATCTCAAGACTGCTCGTGATGCGCCAGTTGCACGTGCAATTGGAACAGAACGTTCAGGTCGCGAAAACAGTGAGCTACATTCAACTCAAACACACATTATATATTTTAGAGGGTAGAGTTTATCTTACACTTTTCGCGCACTGCTTGTCGCGTTGGCGTGTGTGAGCTGCCGCCGAGCGCCTGCCTGCTGCTCGTCTTGGTCCTCGATCGCCATTGCTCTTGGGCCCTTCTCCTTGCAAGGTGGAACGCATCGTTGGCTGTGAACTGGTGCGAGGCACCGGGCTACCGATGGTGCTGCTTTTTTTTTTAAAAAAGAGAAGATACACAGCATTATCGTCAGTCCGAGGACAGTGTCCTTTTATGTTGGCACGGTTGGTGCGCACACGGTAGGCGCTGGTGCAGGGCCTGAAGATGGCATTGGCTGGTGATGGAGCCATTATGGCACCGCTGCGCCGCTTATTAGTGGTGGTCCTGGTACTTGGCGTCTGGCTGCCTCAACCTGTGGTGCCCGCCGTGAGCAAGAAGGACCATCAGACACACATGTTGGACGGCTGTCGCGATGCTCCCGTGTGGACGGCCTGCATGCGAGCACATTGTGACATCTCTGAGATTGATATGGACTACAAGCGCCCATCGCTGGAGGCCCAGACTAAGCAAGCCCGTGATCTTATTGCCGGCGGCCGCAGCGTCCTCACTTTTGGCTACAAATCAAACACACTCAAGACTTTTGACAGCATTCTGAAGGCGATTCGGCACGAGCCTGGGTTTCGCGGGGCCATCATCGTCTGTTCTGGACCTGCCCCTCAGCCTAACCTCGAGAAGTACTACGCTGATAGCAAGGTGCTGTTCATTTGGACCACGCACGCGGGGTTCGATCCCCATCCCAAGATGCGACCCATTCCCCTGGGCTTTAACTTTCATACCCTCATGCAGCAGTCCTACGAGGGTGAGAAGGCGGTGCACTGGATCGACCAGTGGCAAGAGCTCAATCGGGCGCTCAGTCAAGACGTCAAACCGCACAACTCCGTCTATTCTTGTTTTCGCAACACCCACCCGTCGCGCTCTGAGGCATCTCGTGCGTTGGCAACCTTCCCAGAAGGCACCGTGCGCCGCTGTCGTACCAACACGCCACGCCATACCTTTTGGCAGGAGAGTCGCGAGAGCATGTACGTCATGTCGCCCCGCGGCAGCGGTCCCGATGCTCACCGTACCTGGGAGGCCCTGTATCTTGAGGTTCCTGTCGTCCTGCAGCGTACAGGCGCCATCGATACACTTTTTGAGGACATGCCGACGTACATGGTGGACAGCTGGTCGGGCCTTACATTTGACAAGCTGACCGCTGCTCTTACAACCTTGCAGCAGCGATCCTTTCACCGCGATCGCTTTGCCTCGGGCTACTGGCTGGCCCTCATCGAGGACCAGCAGCAGGCCTTTTTGAACGGCACCCTGGCCTTTCCCACGTAAAGCGCGCGTGAACCCCAAGCCAGCCTTTATCCAGCCAGCGAAGACCAAGGCAAAAGACCAGGCGGCCATGGCAACACTTGAAGGTCATATCGGCCATGATAACATTTGAAGAAGCAAAACTGATGCAAACGCATGCGTACAGGCCTCGCCGTCAACTAACGGAACCTTGGCACGACATTCACGGCCGATTTCGCGGGCGATGCGCCAACGCCTATATTTAAGTTCCGCCATCATGGCTGCTGACGACGCGTGGGTCGGATTCTTGGGTTGTAGATGATTCTTTAATTTTTTTGGTTGTGTTGCAATCCGTGTGCTTTGACCACTTTTGACCATCGAATGCGAGTCTTTCTGCTGTTTCTTAGAGTCTTGTCACGGCACGCTGTTTGTGCTCATCCACAGTCGCGGTGTCATGAGATGTGCAGGCCAGATAGTGGTGAAGCAATTCAATTAGTTGGTTTGAGTCGCAACTTTTACAGGCTCTTCAGTCGCGATGCGCGCCGTTTTCGAAGCAGGTTCTGCGGCCTTCTGGTCGTCGTCGGGAGTGGCATCTGCAGGCATTGGGCTCTTGCTACCTCGACTGCCAGCCTTGAGCGGCTGGTAGAGGATGGTCGCATCGGGGGCGAGGTGCCGCCACAGGGTCAAGGTGGCCTGTCGGTGGGACATGGCGAGGTCAATGCGCTCGGCCAGGACCACCACCTCGACATCGGTCGTGTCCACGCCATTGATTTTGCATTGGAGATATGCGCTCTGGGCTGCGGGCAGCGAGGGATTGAAGGCCGCGTTCTCCATGTACCAGGCTCGGAGCACCCGACCATCGCGGAGGCGAAGGGCCACGGCCGAGTGGCAGCCCGAGTATGGAGCATAGGCCTTGCGAGCGGCCACCGAGGCCATGAGAAGGGCTGTCTCACGAATAGTTCCGGGGGAGCCTTCGTGCAGGACCTCGTGGGGACCATCGGCGGCGAGATCAATGGTGGGATGGACCAGCAACGGGTGTTGGTTGTTGAGGTCTTTAGGCAGGAAGGCGTGTGGCAAAACGTCGGCAATGCGCAGCGGTTCTTTTTGCGGCAGGAGGAGGCGCATGTCAATGCCGTTGTGCATTTCGACGATAAACTGGCGGCAGTGGCCGCAGGGGGCAGCGTTGACGGCCAAGGTAACAGGGATGCCGGCATCTGGGTGATGCGCAATGTTGCTAATGGCGGCTTGCTCGGCGTGAATGCTCATGCCAATGGCCTGGTGGTCGAATTCCTGGTTGGCACCCAGGAAAATGTGGCCATGGTCTGTCAGCATGACGGCACCCACATGAAAGTTGGAGACGGGAGCGCGGGCCAAGCTGGCAGCCACGTCGGTAAGGTTCTGCAGGAGCTGATCCGTCGTAAGCTGATGCATGGCCTCGAGCTGTTCACGCTGGGGCTTGGCAATAAACCACTGGTTGGCTAGACCCATGGCAGCCAGAGATTGGCGCAGGGGACTGGCGGCTGCCTTGGCGACATCGGCAGCGGAGCTCATGGTGCAGCGCTTAAAGGTTTGATGGGAGGGCCGGTAGACGGCGAGGGGCTGGGAGCTAACAGCAGTGCAAGGGCGACCGATAGGCAAGAGGAGGGAGCGCAGTGCGCGACCGAGCGACATTGCGGGTCCCAGATGAGGGGTTGCGGAGAAGCAGCAGCAAGACCCCTGGATGGTCCAGAAGCGCGTTTCACAGCTTTCGAGTTGCGGCCGCCACTGGTGAGCAGACACGCGTTACAGAAGCAGAGCGTCCTGAGACCCAGAGCATGTGGCAGGTTGTTGTTGGTGTGAGGAATGATCTTGTGAACCCTTTGCATGCATGTGCAGCTGCTTTGAGCCGTGCTCAGAGCGCCGCTCATCCACTCGGGTCTCTGCCCAAAACCAGGCCGCCACCGGGAAAGGCATGCCGAGAGCCACGCCGAACATACCTGAACACTGTACCACAGCAGCAAAACCCCGGCAGCCTTCCAAATCCAAGTCACCCTTGCCAGTGCTTATCCTTCAACACGGGTGCACTTTGTCGTCGCCAGCCCACCGCCACGTTTCAGCGCGAGTGAAATTAAAAAAACAAGAGAGAGAGAGAGAGAGAGAGAGAGCGCGAGAGAGAGAGAGAGAGAGAGAGAGAGGGGGAGAGAATGAATTGGTTTGGTCAGTTTGAGAAAGAGAGAGAGAGAGAGCAAGAGCGCGAGAGAGCTCGAGAGACGAGAGAGATCAAAAGAGAGTGAGAGAGACGACAGAGGGAGAAAGAGAAACAACAACAACAAAACACATACACACACCATAAAAGATTCAGTGGCGTGCGTACAAAATTTTTGATTTGTTGCCCTCTTATTTTAACTCACTTTCAAGAGCAAAAGAGCGGAAATAATCTGACATGTTATTCTGACAACGTCATCGTTGCGTTTCCTTCCATTTGTTGTTGTTCAGAGAGAAAGCGAGAGAGAGAGAGAGAGAGAGAGCGGGGAGGGCAGCTCCGAGGCAGTGGCGGCACCGGGCATCGGAGGAGACGCAAAGGGTGGAGGCGGTGGGGCGTGTATGAGAAGGGAAAGGGCGAGACGTTTGGGGCCGTGCCTTTGTGTCCAAGTTCTTTGCATTTGGGTGTGCATTTGACCCGTTTTGGTGGGCTGTGTGGGCTGTTCCAGCAGCAGGAGATAACGCGTGACACTCGACGCGACCTGAGTGTGGTGCGAGCTGGTGTGTGGGCCTTTGGCTCGACCGCTCTGCCGGATGCGGGTGTGAGGACTGCCAGTGCTCTCGTGGCTCTATCGCACTCGCGCTCGCACGCACACGTGCACGCCCAGTACACATCAGGACGCTAGTCAGACATCTCCAAGCAAGCATTGTCGTCGTCATGGGGAACGTTCAGGGCTGCCTCCGCGGGGGCAGGTATCGTGTCGTTCACGGTGAGTGACCCAAGCCGATTCTGGTCCCGGCCTCTGTCAAGGCGCTCATGGCCATTCCTCCGCCCATATTTCTTTGCTTGCCCGCCTCGTGCCGTGAATCGGGACCTCGCAGGCTCGGCGGATACCCAAGAGACCACCTTCAACATGGACGGCGACGTGTCCAACGCCACTTCGGGTGCTCACACAGCCACTCTGATGTACAGCCAAGACCTGAGCGCCGATCAGCAAGATGACATTCCAGCCTCACAGCGGGAAGCCATCTACAAACAGGTACCGATACGCCACATGCAGCTGAGGCATTCCTACTGCGTCCCAATCACGTTTGGATGGCTGGTGTGGCTTCCCACTAAATTTGACCTCCTGGCACAGGTCCAAAATACAGTTTCCAAACTTGAGCGCACCGACTCGGTTGACAACATGATTACGTGCTGCATCTGCCTGGACACCATGTTCGAGCCCGTCCGTGCTCCCTGCAACCATACCTTTTGCCGCGTTTGCCTGCGACGCCTTCTTGAATACGAAGGTCAGTCGAACTGCCTTTGAGGTTTCGCTCCACGCGCACCCTCTCGGTCCATCTTCTCCGCTTTCTTGGCTTTGGCTGCCTGGCATTTCTCAATTCCTTCGCATTGCTATTGTTCTTAATCTCAACTCCTCGGTTTGGACCTGCCTGCGCTGATTTCTCATTGTGCAGGAGCCACGCCGTCTTGTCCAAAGTGCCGATCCAGCCTGGCCCGCTTGGATCCCGATCAACTTGAGATTGATCTCAAACTTCTGCACACCATCCAATTCAACTTTTCAGAAGAGCTCGAAGGTCGCCAAGCCGAAGCAGAAGAGGAAGAGCGTGCTTGTGAGTCTTCCCACCTACTCATGCCGCTCGCTTGGCCCACAATACCGCCGCTTTATCGCTCACCCATTGAACCTTACCAAATGCACGTGCGCCTGCTCGTGTGCATCAGATCAACGGGCCCGAGAGGACCGCTTACGTCGTGAACGACTCATGGATTCGGACCCCCTGTCGCTCATGTTCGAGTCTGAAGACGACACAAATCGCCGCCGCGTCCTCCAGGTCAATCCCACTTCTTCGTCGCTTTGGAATCTGCGTGGTGTTCTGCGAGCTCAAGTTTTCAAGCCCCCACGCTATCATAACTCACTTTTTGCTATTCTCATGCGTCACCCATCGCTCGTCTCCTTTTATCGCGCAGCGTGATCTTCAACTTCTTTCCAGCCTGGGCTTCTCCGTCGTCTTGTGCCAAAAGGCACTGTTCGTGGCCTCTGGCGTCCACGCCGAGGCTCTGCATTGGCTGATTCGCCATCAACATCTTCCCCACGCCAACATTCCTTGGAACATGACTCAGCTCCAGGAGCAAATGGCCGTCCGTAACACTCGCCGAAACGCCATCGAACAGATCATGATGCCTAGTACGTGTTACACCCTTTTTCTTCGCTTCTCGATAGTCTTCACCCCGCTGCCAAGTCTACTCTGGACCCGGAACTTGGACACCATGGTTGTGGCGGCGTAGAGGCTTACCATTGCTTTGCGCCGTCATTCGACTCGGTACAGCCCTGGAAAATGTCGTGTCAGGTCGACTCCAGCTCACCATCAGCAGCATGACTCTTGCCAGCACTATGGGCGATGCAGTCTGGTGCATGACGTCCTCGGGATTCCGTGCCTTTCACCAGCCCGAACTCGTTCTACTTCTCAAGTGTCACCCGAGTGTGAGTTTGGTCATCCTCCAATGGTTGGATCTCCCAGCTATCCAGACTCATGTGCAAGATCTGCCGGGTAGGACACCTTCTTCCCACCAGCCTTACCGCGCTTCATGAAGCGACTGTACCGAGCCGTGGCACGGGGGCTTGAGCTTCGTCCCAACATGGTCCTCGAGGTGCGCAGACGGCTTTGGAATATCATCTGCGGGTCTCACAGGCCCAGCTGATAATGGGCTCTCTGCTCTGTCACGCGCGCGCGTTCCCTCGGCTTGCTCTAGGTGGAGCCTGATGAGCAAGACCCTTTTCTGGGAGATCCGATGAATCGCGGTTTCCTTCTCTGTGCTGACTTTGGCCAGCAATTGCAGGGCGTACCCTTGCCCAAAGTGCAACATCTATTTATGATTCTGCTGCGAGGCCCAGACCTAGAATTTGCCACCCGTTACCCGGCCCACTATCTGCTCAGGTTTGTGCACGACCATGACCTCCTTTTTGTTTTGCCGCGTCTCGCCGCCCAGGCCCATCACTGGTGTCAGCTTTTGTGTCGCTCATCACGTTGAACGGGCTTTCACAGATGCGGTCGACGGTGTCGCACCGAGTATCCCTATCCCCTGGTGACGGATCGTACAGAAGTGCCGGTCTGCAATGTGCGCAGTCTCGCGCGCATGGCCTACCTTGATGCCGCGGTATGGTGACAGTTTGGCAACCGTCTCATAATCCCTGGCTACGTTGGTCGTTGTCCACACATGAGCGCTTCATGTCCATGCCATGCCCGCGTGCGGCCCCAACTTGGCTTTAAAACTCAATTTTATATTTTTGCGCACTTGTAAACTGCAGACGCGCGTACCAATGTCATGCTGCGTACGAGTGACACCAACCACCGCCGAGCCAGCATATATCAGCCTGCAATTGCCCTTTGACGCTCGTGCTGCTCTCAATCAATACCTTGAGCATCACGAGTCTGCGCGAGCGCCCATTGCTATCGTCACAGGTCAGCGATCAATGCACGGGGAGGCAATCGTGTTGGGTTGCGCTCATAGTTTGATCTGCTTACCCGCAGATTTAGCTCGAGGGGCGGATGGTTACGTGGTTGCCTCCTTCACTTCGCGACAGCGCGGTTCTGCCATCTTGTCGACGGGAAACAGTCAAGTCAGTGTTGTTGGTGTATCTTTGGGGATGCTTGCGAACACGTCCAATGGTCCCGTCGATCCGTCTTCGCACCTGACTCATGAATTGTACGTCTTCTATAACTGTGCGTTGCGTGCGCTGCTCTGTCTTGGGCAAACACAGCATCGCGTGCTGAGTGCACCCAGTTGTATCATAATGCCTCAATCCTCGGGCTCCAACTCGGCGGGCGGGTTTCTGCGTGGTGACAACTTTGTCATCTCCCTGACAAACACGGAGTGGCAACAGGCCTTGCAAGCCCTGCGCACGTATGTCAGAATATTTCCTGAGCCCAAGGATTTGAGCCGAGTTTGGTGTGCCTAGTTGCGCTACGTTCATGCTTGTGCAGCTGACTTCACCGTTTACTTGTAGGGGCACGGACGTGACGCTTGGGCCCCAGCCCACCTCCTCGCGAAACAGCACTGCTGGACTCCTCTTTCGCATCCGCGTGCGTAGGCCTGTTTTGTTTCCCCTTTCCTTGCCTTGATTCGCGGATAGGAACCTGTGGACGTGCATGTGCATTTTGCACATTTAGGTCCTGCAGTTGGAACTCATCGCTTCTGTTTGCTCTGGGATATTTTTTCCCCTCAGTGGATGTCGCCAAGTCGGCTAGACAGCGGCCTGTTTCATGTTCGACCCAGTGACTTTGAAAGCTACAACATGTCTGAGGTTGCTGATCACGTGGTAAGGTCACCTCTACCCGGGCACGTCCACTTTGGCAGGGCAAAGATAGCCCACTCATTGATCTCCCCACCCTGCGCTCCCTCATGTAGGCACGGGTGTCCACGAACACGCTTTTGCCTGTTATGGCGACGCATTGTGATGAGCTCCAACTGCCGGAACTCAATCCGCGGCTGCGCATCCTGAGTAGGTGGCCCGGTCTTTTGCGACAAAGACCCAGACTTTGTCTCTTGCTGCCAGTGCTGTCTGTCTCGCCCCGCCGCACTTACCTGTCTGCCTTTGCTCTGTTGCCTGCGGTGATGTGTGCCCCCCTCTCTTCAGCCGTGGCTTTGGGTCTGAGCCAAGAGCGCCTGCGAGCTCGCATTGATCAGGCAGATTTCTTTCGGTGAGTTGCGCTTGATTTCGCAAGGCCAGCAGCCTTTTTTTTCTTCTGGTTGTCTCAGCATGGCTATTTGTTCATGGCGGGGCACCTGGGCACAGGTTTGTTGAGGACCTGTTGACACGTATCAACCGAGGGCTCTCCGAGTTGATGGTGCCATGGCATCAAGTGGCCGTGGTCAACCCGTCTGTGGTCACGGTCCACGTTGAGATGTATCCGAGTCAGAGAGCGGTACGGCCCGGCTATCTCCTGTTCCTCTCGACTCAATCAGACTTGGACTCATGGCAATGCGGCTCATGTTCACAGACTTATCGAATTTCCAAGAGCTGGCAGGATCGCTGTCCGCAAATCCCACCCCTCAACATGCGAATGTGGAGCGAGATTTTGCATCCGACCGTGGTGCCCGTGGCACGTGGGCGCGTCGACTTTCAAATGACCATCGAGATCAGTTGACCGCTGTGTGGTCTCAGTAAGATGAGGTGTCCGTTCAGAATGTACAGTTGAAGCGCCAAGCAAATTGATTATTGATTGACATGTGAAGACTTGAGGTATGCGAGGTTGATGTGAGTCAGTGATTCTGCAGCACAGATCTGATTCTCGCTTTTAATTTTTTGTTACCATCGGGACACACACACACACAAGTAGAAAGGCACACGCCATGCAAATCGATTTCAGAACTTTGACAGGACAAAAGAGGGTAAAACACAAAGGGCAAGGGGGTGGATATCTTAAGTACCAACACAAAGGTCTCTCACAGAGGCGGAAGGAAAAAAAGAAAAAAAAGAAAAAAAGAATAGAAAAAAAAGGGCTTGAAAGGAGAAACAAACGACAAGGCTGACTCGCAGGGTTGAAGGAAACCATAAACTAAAGAAAAGCTTGACACGAACAGGATGCAACAAGGCAGCAAATCACTGATTTAGCTGGATGTGGCATTGTTTTGTGCATCTTCCCCACTTTGGTCTGCAGCACCATCCTTTGAACCAGGCTGATCCGCAAGTTTCAACCGATTGTAGTAATACTCAGGCCCACGCTGCCAGGCGGAAAGAGAACGCACAAAAAAGAAATGAAAATGAGCACACAAACAGGCCAGCAGGTCCAGACAGGACACCCACGTGTCTGATACAGAACACAATAGAAGAAGGCAGGAACGTACCTCAGCACGGAAATCCTCAATCGTCTTGTAGCGACCAAGATACTCGCGCAACTTGTCATTAAAGGGGAGAGCAGGCCCTGACTTGCGATAACGCATCACAGCCCACATCTTTTCCAGGCCGTACAAATGACCTAAAAAAAGCAAGAAAGAAGAGTAAGCAACGGTGAAAGAAAGAAAAGAAAAGAAAGTGCGTGATAAATGCAGTTGAACCAAAACACCGCATGAAAAACATTTGATGTGATCATACCCTGCTCAAAATCGGAGATGACCAGGTCTTGAAAGTCCTCAAAGACCTTCTTGCGATAGCAAATTTCCAGGCCATACGAGTAGAATCGGAAAAGACACTCAATGCCATAGCGATGATCGTTGTTGGCGTCCTCAATAGCCAAACGACGGAATTCCTGATAGATTTTGCTGAGGACAGACAGACACAAGCGAAGAAAGGGTAAGTGACAGGGAACAAAACAAAAAAGTCGCTGAGAACGGCAAGCTGAGACAGAATCATGCACCAACCGGTTGAAGTTCTCGCGCAGGAAGAAAGACCAGAAGCGATAAAGAACCTGCATGTCCCGCGACTCAGGGCCGTTTTTGGAACGATCCTTGAGAGCTCTACATGAAAGGAAGACCGTCAGCAATTGGCAATCAACCAATCGAGATCACCGGACACATGTTATGGTGATGAAAACTTACTTGGAGCGGAAATGGTGGTACTTGTGTTCGACCAGACCATTCTTGCCGAGCAGACTGCGCCCGAAGTTGGACTGCTTGTTGACATGCCCACCAAAGGAGCCAGCAGCATCCGAACCAGGGGTGGAGGCCGGCGAGCTGGCATTGGCCACGGCAGAAGGCGAAGCACCAAGATCGTGGCGTGGGCGGACGCGTTCAGAGCCCAGAACCCAGCCCACACCCTGTTCATCAACAGGGTTGGGACCATATTTAACCTTGTAGCCCTTGTGTTGCTTCTTATCCGGTGACTCCTTGGGCGGGAAAAACTTGGGACCCATGGGCGGACGCAGCGTGCGCTGACGATCTTCACGATCCTGCTGCGCCTGCATGTGCGCCAGGCCCGGGCGACCCAAACTCGAGCTCAACGTGCCCTAGGCCAAGAGATTAACGCATGAGTCAGATGGTTGTTTGGCATGCATTGCAGACTTGGATGACCGAGCGGCAAACCAAAGGAACATGCATGACACACCTTGTTGGCAGCAGCCAAGTATGAGCGGCCCGTGTTGGACGGAGCCTTGGTAGCCTCACGGAGGCGGTCAAACTGGGCCTGATTCATCGTCATGGTCTTGGTGAAATCAGCACTCTTGCTGACACCACCAGAAGTGGAGCCAAAAATCTCGCGTCGCTTCTGCATCAAGGGAATAAGCATTGAGAAACGGGCCGACGCACAAACCAAAGACAAATGCACGCGCACACGAAAATTAACGTCAGACGAGAATGACCAAAAGCCCAAGAGTGCATCAGCAAGTTTATATTAGCATGGAACTGGACGCCTCGCGCGAACTTGGTCGCAGAATGAGATGGTGGACCCCGGCAAGTCGCGCAGAGTCCAACAAAAGAACATGCAGACACACGGTCGTACATGTCCCCTTGCAAGCCAAAGCAAAACCAGACGGGCAAAGTGCCCTCCATCTCAAACGACCAAGCACGTGGTGCAAAACGCCTGCAGTGACAGAATGCACCACCGTGCACAAGCGAGCCGGAAAACCCGGCCCGCAAAGCCCAGCAGCACACCCGCGCCACCGCACGCTCCGATTAACGAATGGATAAACTAGATTTGCATCAGCGCACTCTCTTGTATTGGACAATGACCGGTACCCACACAACGCACAGCACAAGCTCGGAAGAAAAAAACACGAGCAAAAACAATAGAAAACAACACAGCAAACAGAGACGATAAAGATCCGTGCCGGATCAAGAGATAATATGATAGACACACCTGAAACTCGGCAGCCTCATGTTGAACAAAGTCGCCAAGCTCATTGTTCTTCTTGTGACGCGATTGGTAATTGCCGGTGCGGTCATGTCGCTGCTGACCACGGTGCTTGTTGTTCTGCACGAAAATAACGACACGATCCATTTCCATGTCTTGAAAGTTCTCATCAGCATCAGAACCCCAGCCATCGTCGTCGTCTTGGGCAGAGCCCTTGGTACCCTTGGCAGCACCGCCCTTGCCCTTAATTTCCTCGTCAAACTGGAAGGCAAGTTCATCATCATCGTCGTCGTCGTCGCCGTCATCATCTTCAATGCCGCCAAAGCCGCTCAGAGGATCCTCCTCCTTGGCAGCGGCTTTGACAGGCTTGGCCTCCTCCTTACGGCGAGACGAGTTGACGACCTGCCATTCATCTCCACCTCGAGTGGGAGTTGGCTGTTCCTCAGCAGCGGGGGCAACATCCGTCACGGTCACGTCGAGATCGTCAGCCGTGGCAGGACCAGACGCCTCTGTTTCAGGAGCGACAGGGGTAACCACGAGCACGGGTTCTGTTTGGCCGGGCACAAACGATTTGGCCAAAGGAGACAGCTTGACGGGTACGAGACCCTTTTGGAAGCCATCCTTGCGGGCAATGTGACCATCCACGACCTCCAGCTCCTCGCATTCGGCAGCTACCTCAAGAATTTGCTCGGCATCCTTGGCCAAAGGTTGGATGGGCAGAAACTTGAGAAACTTATCCGCAGGGCAGCCCTTGTCGTTGAGATGCGCGCGCAAAAAGGTGTCGCGGACAAGGTTATCCTTGCTAAAATAGTACTGCAATTGTGCCTTCAAACCATCGCGCAGGGCCTGTGCACCATAGAAAACGACAGTATCTTGATAGGTGGGAACGTAGTTGGCCACGGCTTCAGCCTCAGCTGGCTGGGCATCGTTGCGACCAGAACGGCCTTGTCGGCGGCGAGAGTTGTTGTTATTGTTGTTGCTAGCGGCGGGAGCAGCAGCAGCAGCAGCGGCATTATTCGCGCCCTGCTGCTGAGGGTTGCGACGCGCACGACCGGGGTTGCGATTTTGTCGTGCATTTTGGGCACGTTGGCGTGAGGGCGCAGGAATGGCCTCGGGAAGAGGCACCCACTTTTGGCCCTTCTTATTGGCGCTGTCATCCTTGCCTGCGGATGCGACAATGGCAGCCGCGGGCTGGCCTTTGTTGCTCACCTTACCGGGGTTGGCCGGTGCGGGGGCTTGCTGAGCCGAGGCGTCGCCCAGCGACGGGTAGGCAGAGCTGTCAATGTCGGTGGCAGGCACAAAAGCTTGGGCAGATGGGGTCATGCGTTCGCGCCAGGGATTGACATGGCGGCGAGGCGAAGTAGGCGGCGTGGGCAGGTGAGGGGGTTGGTCAGCGGCTGCTGCCAAGGCACCCTTTTTGCCCTTCTTGCTCGCCTTGGCGGGTTTGTCTGCAGCGACAGCTGGCTCAGCCTTTTCGGCCGCACCAGCTTCCGCAACAGAATCGGATGTGGCAGTTGAGCCGTCAGTTTCACCGGTCTGCTTGAGCACTTCCGTGAAGGGACGGTTGGTGGCCCAAGGGCCTTGCAATGGCGGCTTGACGGCCGCGCGGCCACCACGAGCCTTGTCACCCTTTGGCTGTGGCTTGGCATTGGGCGCAGCCTCGGGTTGCGTCTTGTCAGATGCATCATCCGAAGCAGGGCTCTTGGGCTTGTCCTTTTGCCGCCAAGACTTGTTGTCGCTCGCGCGATGAGCCGGACGGTGTTGCTTAGCCTGCTTCTTGGTAGCACGGCTGTCTGAGACAACCCATTCCGAGTCATCAGCATCATCCTTGTCCAAGGGGCGAGAGGATACGACCTCAGCGTTGGCCACAGCCAGCGGCTCGGTGGGCTGCTGAGCCTCCTCAGACATGGCTGAAGGATAGCCTAGGTGTGGCTGAGCACGAGACAGGTGCATCAAGCGCGGTGAGACTCCTTCAGATGAATGACCTTGTCAAGCGTGCTGCGCGTTCACATACCTATACCAACAGAGGCCTGTATGGTGTGTGTGTGTGAGATGCTGGTCGCACGCTCACACACACGCACGGAGCAAGTTTACAAGTTCCAAGGAGGACAAAACGCCACCAGGAACGTGGCGCTCCTGTCAAAGGGTGGAGGAGGGCGCAGCAATGAACGACAAGGTCCCTAAAAACAGAAAGACGCAGCCGAAAAGAAGTGAGGGCAGGCGCTGTCAAAGAATGCTCCTAGATAATACGCAGAATTGCATTTCGACCATGTGGGCTGCGCAAGAACAACAACTCAAAAACACGCGCGCACCCCCGAGGTCTGGAGGACCTCTGCCTTGGCGAGCTGGGGTGTCAGTCCACCAACTCTGGTTGCCTCGAGCTAGCAGCCAGGGTCGGAAGAAAGGCACCCGCTTTCACACTTGCAGCCTCAAAGAGTGCTGAATGCATTTGTCATTCCCCTGCCCTTGCTGCGCGCCGCGCCCCAGCACGCTGAACGAGCGACTGCCTTGCGCCCTTCTTCATTGACTCGGGGCCTTTCTTGTCCTCATGGTGGTGCGTGTGTTGGTTCGAGACACACACACACACACACACAGAGAGAGAAGCGCGCGCGCACATGGACGTGTCAAGACAAAGGAATAAACAAAGGAACAAAGGAAAGAGAGCAAAGCGAGCGAGCGCGCGGGAGGGAGCGGCAATGTTACCAGGTGGGAGAGAGAAGAGGAAAACGCGCTAATCTCGACCAAGTGTACGTCAACGTCAACAACACTCAACAACTTATGCGCTTGTGGCCCTTTTGCGTAAAGGAGAAAGGCACACCACACACACACCATAGAGCCAACACATGGAGGTGGTTGACACAGTGGCCGGTGCCCGCGTGGTGACATGTGGGTGGAAAAAAAAAACCCATTTGGTAACACCTGGTAGCGTGATGGCCCTTCAAGTGTAACGTACACATTACTGCTAAGCGCTCGGAAAGGTGCAGGATAAAGTTTGTATAGTTGTAACGCCGTTTTTCATGCCATGACCTATAGTTCTGCCAGCCCAAGAATCAACCGTTCACAACACATATTTCCAACATTTATCTGACAAAGAGCGAGACCTCGAGTATTTTCATCTGACAAACTTGTCGGCGGCTGGCGATGAGCGATCAATCCGTGGCGAGATCGTCCATCAACAACCGACAGCAAAGCAACATGGCTGATCCGGCGCAGCAGCAGGGCACGGGCGAGCAGCCTGCCAGCCCGGCATTGGGCACGGAGCAGGATGAAACAGACAAGGGGGAAATTTCTCAGCGCGACACCCCTGCAGGTGCCGAGAAGGGGAAGCCACGCAGCCCTGACGGAGCACCTCTGGCCAAGTTGCCTCGGCGCAAACCCGTGCGCTCCCGCGCTCTCAGCATGGCTCTCTCGGCCGTCAAGAGCCAACCATCAGCCGCTCCGCTGCCTGACATCGCACCCAAAGAATCAGTGACGGTGGAGCACGACGCGCCGTCTGTCGATCTGAGGCCCGCGTTGGCGAAGCGCCTTGGGCCGCGCGTTGCCCGGCCCACCACCGCCACTGCAGCAGATGCGCAGGCGGCCGAGGCCATGGATCGGAAGCTGGCTGCCTATCGTCGGAGTCTGACCCAGGCCTCGACGTCTGCTGCTGCTACTAATCCCGAGCCCAAGCTCGAGGCTACCCCCGTTCCCATCGAGCTCACTCACTGTGCGTCTCCTATTGCGCCAGCCCCTCTCCCTCCTCCGGGCTCAGCAGACTGCTTGCTGCTCCGGGTCAATGTATGACCCAAGCTGCACGTTATGACTTGTAATGACCTTGCTTGCCGCGTTGCGGTTGTGTAGACTCCGACGCGGTCAGCCTCAGCGCATCGCTCTCGCTTGTACCTTGTCCCTACGTTACCATTGCTGCTGAGCCACCAGCCCATGCCGTACTGCCGGTAAGTGCACGGAGAGCAGGCCCCGCCGCCCATGCCTGGTCACGAGTTGGCAAGCCTCACGTGTCTGTGGGGTGGTGGCTTTAAGGTCAATGCATGGGACATTCTGCAAGAACTCAAAGCACTAACGCAGCGCGTGACCAAAGATGACCTCCAGCTGCGCGCGACTCCAGCCGCGACACACGGGGCTCTCTTTCGTGGTCTGTCTCGCTGCTGGCCGACCCTCAACCTATGATCCATCCAGTAGCCATTCCCAAGCCAATTTACGTACCACTTCCGCTTGTGGCTACCGTGACATTCCGATGCCCCTGCTTCCTTGTCCAGGCACCGCAAGCTCGCCAGCTGTGGCGCAGGCGTTACAGCAGCAGCTGGATGGTCATCGCCTCACCTTTGCCGGCGTAAGTGATGTTGCCTGTTCAAGGCCCGAGCTGTGCGCCTGCCTAATGGTAGGCATCTTGCTCTTCAATCGCCACCGTGCATCTAGTCGGCCACTGCTGTTGAATTGCGCGTCATCGCCTCGGCTCAAGCTGAGCTAGTACCCGTCGAGCAGCCCTTTGTTGGGGATTTCGGGACTCTACAACTGGGTCAGCGCCCGGATACGGTGCTACTGCGCGAGCTTCCTTGTCTCTGGTTTAGCGGTCGCGCGCGTCCCCCGACAAGGGAGCAGTTGATTGATATTTTAACCCCCCTGGGGTCCATCGCACGAGCTGCCGTGATCGAGAGTCCTCAAAGTGAGAATGATGACTTTGATCCTCTGCGCACCATCACCTTTGATGCCTACGTGGCATTCGAGCAACCAGAAGCCGTGGCCAAGTGCCTATCCCTGGCTCGAACCCATGTCTTGCATCGTGAGACTCCCAAGCGGTCCTTTACGGTATGCGGGCGTTGCTGCAAGTGTGAGGTGGTCATGGCCCTTGCCACGTCAGCTTGACAAGCACCATGTTTGCTCGGCAGGCTGATTTCAACGTGGAGTTGGATACGACTGGGTACCTCTCTGAGCGAGCTCGTCGTGCACGCCGACTCGCGCGTCAAGAAGCCGAGGTGAGCATTGGCTTTCCCCGCGGCGCAGAATCAGCGCCGCCACCGCCAAAACTGTTGGTCTTCGTTCAGCCAACCGACACAATCGTGGGTCACTGCTTTTGGTCTGGCGCGTAGCTGCGTGCTGCCGAGGCGGAGCGTGCTGCTGCTGAAGCCGAGCGCTTGGAGCAGGCACGGGAGGAGGAACGTCAACGCGAGGCCGAGGCGCGCGAGCAGCGGCGGCTCGAACGGTTTGTGCGCGGTCCTGTCCTGCTCTACGGCGACCGCGACGCACTCGGCTCCTCCACCTCCATGAACCTCCCACCAATCATGTGCATGAATTCTGGCCTCCGCTTTGTCTAGGAAACGGCAGGCAGCAGAGGAAGAACAACGGCGCCGGGAGGAGCGCGAGCGGGAATTGGCTCGCCTGCGCGAGGAAGAGGCTCGGCGCCGTGCCGAAGAAGCCGAGGCAGAACGCCAAGCAGAATTGCAGCGCGCACGTCAACGTCAGGAAGAGGCCGAGCGTCGTCGCCGGGTAAGCAAAACTGTGCTTTTGCCTCAGGCTTCGAAGCCCGCCTTCCTCACAAGACGACCCGGTGGGCGGTGCATTTTGGACATACCATGACAGGAGGAAGAGGAGGCAGAGCGCTTGGCTCAAGCCAAGCGTGAGCTTGAAGCTGAGGAGGCCCGACTTGAGGAGGTAAGAAAAAAAAAAGTCTGGCCCATCGAGGCGTTGGCGCTGCGCGTGGCAGAGATTGAGGGGCTTCTATTGAGACAACAATGCATCAGCTGAACGTGTGTCGCCGTGACTGCGCTGTCTCAGGAGGAAGCAGCCCTACAACGCGCATTGCAGGCACGCCTGCGTGCACAGCGGGACGCCGAGGTCTGTATTTTGACGTTTCGATCACGACACTTGGGTGAGAGTTTGTGCGTGGTTGAGATCACGACGGTGACTTGTCCAATGCTTGTGACACAGCGTGAGCAAGCACTCAAAGCGAAGCTGACGCAAGAACTTGAAGCACAAAAACGGCAAGCCATTTTAGAGTAAGTGCTCCAGTTGTGCTCTTGGCGTGGCGCTTTTTTCTGGCTGAATGGCGGGTTTTGTGGTTTGGGGTGTCTGGCCGCAACTTTCTGTTGAACTGTACAATGATATGCAATTGGTGCGCACCAACTCACTGGCGCTTGGCGCCTAATGGTGGCGCAGCAAAATGCGAGCACGACAAAACGCAGAGGCAGAGCTACGCCGGGCGGTCAGTTGTCTCGTTTACCGCCTGCCCGTCACTTCTCCAGGGTTGCAGTGGTGAATGGCCTTTGCTTCTGGTTCTGACCTCCACATGGCGTGGCTGACACAACACAATCGTTACTTCGTGCATTGCGTTAGGCGGCACTACAAAAGCTGCAAGAGATTCGGCGGGCAGACGATGCATAGGCCGCGGTGCGGCGCGGCAGAGCCGATGCTTAGTCGGAGAGAGTGCCCCTGTGTGAAGACACCGAAATCGAGGCGTGATGTCAGAACTGCTCAGCTGAATGTAAACCAAAGTGCGATGGCAACGCGGGTTTCGACGCGGGCGGATGCCGAACTGACCGCACGGGATATTTCATGAGAAACTTTTCCTTCCACTCTTGCAGCGTGGAGAGGGCTTGGTCATCGAGATCGCTCAGGTCATCGGCTCCCTCCGTGACCTACGTGCAAATCAAAGGCAGTAAGCCAGATGTCTGGTGGCATCCGTGAGCCCACAGCCAGCGAGGCAACGACGCACCAAACCAATCTGCATCGTTGCGAGGCCGCGCGAGGCATCATGGCCGGCAAACGCTTCGTACGGGCCACCTGCGCCAGCTGAGTCGTGAGCGAGAAAAAAAAAAAGAGCAAGTCGAGAGAGAAAGAAGAGAGAAGAGAGAGAGAGAGAAGCAAGAGAAGCGAGAGAAGCGAGAGGAGCGAGAGAAGAGCAACATGGCACAAACCTGGACCGTAAAAGTCGGCGCCGGCAGTCATGTCAAAGACAACGCCGTCAACAGCCATGTAAATCGCCTTCTCGCCGTCGTGCTCTTCAATGGGATTGGTCCCATTGTACCGCGCAAGCTCAGCACGAGTAAAGGCCCGCTTGGGCAGCTTGTCCGAAGCGCGTGCCGGGCCCAGGTTGGCAGGTTTGAAGATGCTCCAGATCATGTACACCACCACAATACCCAGAGCCACATTCAACGGCGTAAACACCCCCTCAACCTGGTTCTTCATGCCGCACTCCATCTCCGCCGGTCGATTCATCACAGAGAGAGAGAGAGACAGAGAGAGAGAAAAGCAAATCGGCGCTGTGCCACTACGGAAGTGTGATATCCGAAACACTTTGGACGAGTTCTCTTTGCTGAAAAGCAAATTGTTTCAGCTTTTCTTTTGAGCTCAGAGCGATTGTCCTTTTCAGCAGACAGTGTTTGTCAGCATGTCAGATTTTCCTTGCTGCTGACGCGATGCCTCAGCAGCAGCGTACCAGCGGGCGCCGGCCCAGCCCGGCCGAGTCTTGGTGGCGGGGATCGAAGGGGGTTCATGTTGCAATCGTCGCAGGTGTGGCTCTACTTGCTTTTTACCTGGGTCGGCAGTCCGCAAACTCGGGAGCTACCATGCAGCCCTCGGCGACGAACTTGGCATCGGGATCGTGTGCGGTTTGGCAGCAAGAACTCGAAGCTGCGCACCAGCTCCGAGGATCCAACCCACATACCTATGCTGCCGCGGCCTTGCGCATCAACGCCAGCTTGAGCAACCATGCCGCTTGTTCAAATCACGAGCGAGGTCGACTTTTAAGTCAGATCGCCGATGCCTCTGAGTTTATGCAGCAGCTGGACGCAGCCGTCCAACTTCGTCGACGGGCTGTGGCGGCCTTAGATCGACAAAGCAGCGATCATGTGGCCGAGCTTGTGGCCCTGGCCACCGTTCTGAAGCGTACTGGCAACTTTGCGGAAGCGTTGGCGACCACCGAGCACGCCTTGAAGCATCCTCGATTGCCACCCGAAGCGCCTAGCCTGCTCCTACGGCTAGAGTCGGACATCCTCGAATGCAGTGGCGATGTCGTCTCTAGTCTCATGCGCGTAGAGCAAAGCCTCAAAGCGCCGGGAGCCCCAAAGTCACGCCCGCTCAGTCACGCACAACATCACGCCATGCTGCTGCAACGCGTCTTACGAGAGCATGGCTCGGAGATGCCACAGACGGTGCGTCGGGACCTCACCCACAAGGTCGAACAGCTTCACGACCTGCTGCTGAGCAAAGGCCCATGGCTCAACGCCCAGCAACTGCCCAAGCGCTTTGTGCCTCATCTCACTGCGCAGCCGTGCCATGAAATCCACGACCATGCATCCGTTGCAAAAGCCGTCACGCTCCTCAACGCCGCGACTGCTGAGCTGGCAGCCGAGTACCGCCTGCTTAATACCTCCCAGCAGCTGCAGGAGGAAAGTGAGTGCATTCACAATCCGCAGGAAGGTCGTTGGCGGCGCCACGAGGTGACCGGCTACTGGAATCCGCCCAATCCCGAGGGCAATTGCAGCGCGGCGACCCCCGTTGCTTGCAGAGTTTTGGCGGCGTTGTGGGCAGCCGGTTTGCCCGTGTTTCGCCTTGGTTACAGCGCCATCGGGCCCGGCACGTGGCTGCGCCCACATTTTGGCGTGACAAACTCGCAGCTCAAGTTACATCTGGGCCTCATCGTGCCAGAACCTGATGCCGATACTCGTTTCCCGACCGAGGACGGCCCAGCCTGTGCCGTCTTTCGCATCGGCGATCGCTACCGAGCATGGCGCCAAGGCCAGGTACTGTTCTTTGATGACAGCTTTGACCACGAGGTGTGGAATCATTGTCGCGAGGAGAGAGTCGTTCTCCAAGTTGTCTTTGCCCACTTTGACCTTCCAGCCTCGACCCAAGTGCGCGATGTTTTTGGTGCCCTGGATGACCACTAGCTTCATCTTCCCGACAATGTGATCACTTGCTCGAATGCGGACATGCTCGGCTTGACGAGCCTGCAGAGCAGGTCTCCTCTCGTCGACCAGCCTGTGTATATTGTGCGTGCCGTCTGGCCCTTTGTCTCAACAATCGCACGAGAATTTGGTATAAACGAGCATCTCTAGCGAGCGTCTCTAGCGAGAGCGTCTCTTTTGAGCGTCTCTCAGGTCATGAGCCTCTCACACGAGCGTCTCCAGTCTCGATCAAAGGCTTCTGATGTCGAGCAGTGGTTCGTTGCACTGATCCATATTAATTGATGATAACAAACACCTACACTCACTGTATTGCAACATCGGCTGATGCTTTCATCAAAAGGGTTTGCGCATCACTTCGCAGTGATAACGTTGCTACTATAAGTGCTCTCAGCCAAGTTGGCGTCGTTCATTTAGAACAAGTTGCAGCGTTTGTATTGACGACTTTGGTTGATGAAGATGACAGTGGGTCGGGGCATCATGTCAGTGTGTGTGGCGGCGTGTCGTGCAAACTGGGCGTCGCGGTCCATGGGGGCCGGGCGGTCCTTGGCCATGTCTACGGCAGCTTCCTCTCAGCCTTTTGGAACGGGGTGGATCAAGGAAGAGGAGCGGGCAGGTGGCGTCTTTGGTCAGTATGCCGACGAGTACGATCAGTTGCGGCCTCATTATCCGGCCTCCCTCTGGGATTTGGCCATCAAGCATGTCCAGATGCGCACCGATACTGAGCCATGCAGTTGGACCGCCGCGGACATTGGTTGTGGCACGGGTCGCGGCGTTGCAGACCTCTACCGGCAGGGTTGGTCTCGCATATATGCCTGCGAGCCTGATCCTGGCATGCTGGGGGCGACTCGAAGCAAGCTCGAGGCTCGCATCGCCGAACACCCGTCCGCCTCGGGCACCGACGTCGAGTATCGGCAGTGCACAGCCGAGCAGACTGGTCTGCCCGCCCATTCCTGTGATCTTGTCACGTGTTTGCAGGCATGGCACTGGGTGGACCTCGTGCCCGGACTCGAGGAAATGCGTCGCATCCTCAAGCCCGGCGGTGTCCTGGCGCTGGCCTGGAACGATCGCGACCTGACTGACCCCTTGGTCGCAGCCATGGAGGAGACCATGGAGGCATACAATCCCCACTACCAGCGCGACGCCCGCCAATGTGATGCCTGGGGCGAGCGTCTAGTGACCCACAACATCTTCACTCTTGAACTCCAAGCGGATCTTCCCAACCAGCTGGGTCTGGCCAACGCAGACCAGGTCCTCGAACTCCTCATGACCTTTTCCTACGTGCGCAACGCCCTCACGTCCACACAGCAAGATGCGTTTCTGACCGATATGCGCACCCGGCTGGATGCGTTTACCTTTCCCTACTCCCTCCCCTTGCTTACTCGTCTCTACCTTTTGCGCCCCACCATGCCGTCCTAAGATTTGATCCTGCCCTTTGAAAAGACCATGTACATAGCCATGCGCGCTCCCTGGCGGAGCCGATTGACAGTTTTATTTTGAATAGATTTGGCTTTGCATGTAGAAGGTCAGAATCGCTTATCAGCCGCGCTCTGCGTCGGGCTTTACCGATGCCACGAGCAGAACGGAGCAGAACAGAAACAAGAAAGAAACAAACAAAAAAACAAAAGCAGGAACAGTCAAGAATGCACAAGGCGGCGTGGCTCGTCATGCAGATGCCATGCGCTCTCGCTCCAAGTGCCTGGAAGCAACGTCCCATTAATCTTTGCAGTCTCGTGCCGGGCTCGGCCCGCTCACACAGCGCAAAGAGAGGTGCACTAAAGAAGTCGTGGCAGGGGCAGGGTGCGACCGGCCGGTCAGCCACTTCAAGCTCGCACGGGGGCAGGGGCCAGTCGACCTCGTGGGGGTGATCTTGATGGTTTAACGGGTTGCTTAGTACTGCCTCTAACGGGCCGCTGACTGCGGAGAGACTCTTTGAGTGAAGCCAAACCTGGTCGCAGAGCAGCCGAGGTGTTGCCGGGCGCGCACGCCACTGGCCGAGGTCGACCTTCGGAGGCTGCTGGGGCTGCGGGCAAGTTATGAGCAGCGCGCATGGCATCGTTCACCAGATTAACGCGTGTTACGAGTGCGTGAGCACGGTCAGCAGCCGTTTCTAGGCTTGCAGCCGCGTGGGCTATATCCTGCAAGATCGCCTCAGCCTCCGAAGTCGCCTGCTTGACCCCGCGGTGCAAATTGATGGGGCTCGCATAGCGCTCTTCGTCGGCATCGGGCATATCATGCAGCATGAGATTAACAGAGCCGCGCCGGCGCGAGCGCTGGGGGGCTTCGCTCTCCCGCCTCGTGCCCGTCAATTCCCTTTGATGCTCGCGAATGTTGTAGAGGTTATTGTTTGCCCAGATGATGGTGCCGCGGCATGCAGCGATATCATTGGTGAGGTTGGTGACGGCCTCGTCTAAACTTTGGTTGGCGCCTTGAACCTGCCAGATGCGATATGGATGCGTGAGCACGTGCAACGGGCACGCAGGTGCGGCACAAAATACCGCTTGGGCTCACCTTGTCCAGGCGCGCCTCCACTTGCTGCCGGCGCTGGGCCATGAGGGCGCGTTGATGGGATTGGTGTGCTTGTTGTGCCTGGTATTCGCGCTGAAGACGCGAGCAGCCCTCTCCTGCGGCCACGTTCGACAAGCGTGCCGTTTGCATCTGCTGCTCCAAGGCCAAAAGGGTGTCGGTGTGCTTCTGCGCTTTGCTACGCACTTGATCCAGCTCGAGCTGCTGCGCTTGCACACGAGCCTGCGCGTGCTCCACTTGCCCTCGCAGATCCTTCAAGGGCTCACACACACACACACACACACACACACACACACACACACACACACACACACACACACACACACACACACACACACACACACACACACACACACACACACACACACACACACACACACACACACACACACACACACACACACACACACACACACACACACACACACACACACACACACACACACAACAGGTGCGAGTTAAAAAGGCTGAGACGTGTAAAGCAGGGTAGATCGGCCATGTTCGGGTGGGCAATCGTTCGAGCAGGAGCAAACCTGTTCGTCGGCGACACGTCGCTGCAAGGTGGCAATGTCGCGTTGCATGTTGGTACGTTTTTGCTGTTCAATGAGAACATGGCGATCATGTCGCTGTTGCAGATCGGTTGCGGCGGCCTTGGTATCAGGAATGGCCTTGCGCAGCTCAATGATATGTTGGCGACGCGTGGCATGCGAGGCGCGCAGCGCTTCCATCCGTTGCACTTGTTCGACACCACGGGCCTTGTGCCGTGCCAACTGGGCTTCGAGTTCCTGCCGACCCTGGTCCAGGCCTTTGCGCAGAACCTCAATCGCCAGCTGCTCAGCGTCCAGTTGTTGTGTGAGATCAGCCAAGTCTCGCTGTAACTTGGTGTACTCGCGTTCATGCCGCGAGATTTTGGCCTCAAAGCCAAGCATAGCACCTTCGTGCTGTTCGGTCTCGGCCACGTTGGCTCCCTCGAGCTCCACCAGTTGCATGCTTAACTTGATCACCTTCTCTCCCTACGAAGCACGAAAAACGCGTGAATGAGCCCAAAGGCTATGCGAAGCGTAGGCATGTGGAGTGTTCGTGTGCAGGGAGAAGCGCGTGATGATATTGCCGGGCAATGATGCAGTGATCAGGGTACGAAATTCAAACCTTTTCAGACATTTCCTCAACGGCAGCGGTGGCACGTTCGGCCAGGCCATCCAGAACACGCTGGCGACGCTGTGACTCGGTTTCAGCGGCCTCCACCTTGCGCTGCGCGCCTGGAGCAACAAAGGGTGAGCTTGACACAGACAGCACGCGACCTTGTCCATGTTTTCTCTCGCACAGGAACTGGTGGCCAAAGGCAAGTGCTGAATCACTGACTTCGGGCCTTTTTCTTTAGAGCCAGGGTTTCCGCATGGGCATCCGCTTGGCGCTGGCGGGCCAACGCTTGGGCATCCTGCATTTCGGTCATTCTAACGCACGGATGGGGTATTGGTTGAGAACAATGATACATAGGCCGGCCTTATGAGCGTCGCGCGCAACGGGCAGCATGCTCCAAGCAAACCTCTTGTTGTGTTTGTCGATCGCTTCGGCTTTGGACTCGCGCATTTTGTCCTGCTCTTGGCGAGTGGCTTCGCGCTCTTTCCGCACTTCCTGCAGAGATTCGTCGGCATGAGGGCGGGTGGTTGGAGAGGATGCGACAAAGTAAAGAGAAAGAGAAAGAGAAAGAGAAAGAGAAAGAGAAAGAAGAGAGGCCTTGGAAACACGTGCCTGAAGCTGTGAATCAAGAGTTTCAATGACTAGGTCCAGCTGCTCGCGTTCTTCTAAAAGAGGAACTTGCTCGTGCTGTAGCATGTCTGCTTGATGTAGCACACCGCGCAAAAGATCCTGCATGAAGGCGCGGGATGAGAAAAGCCGACAACGGTTGCAGTCCAAGCTTGGCTGGAAGGATCTGCAAGAGGCAAGAACCACTGAGTGTGTCAAGTCCACTGTGGGAGAGAATGATCACCTCAAGGTCATTCATGCGCTCGATGATGGCAGCATGGGCGCGCTGGTGCTCGGCTTCAAGAAGCTCTTTTTCGGACAAGAGCGAGGCAGCGTTGGTGCGGAGATTATGCTCTAAAGCTTCAGCGGCTTGTACATCGGCCTTCATCTTTCTATCCAGATCTATGGACGACATGGTGAGGCGTCACCGTCTGCAAGCGCAGATTTGGCGTTTTTTCACAATCATGTGGCATAAAGTCATCAAGCACAAAAGGAGGTGCTCTTTACCTTGGTACTTGGCTTGTAGGGTCAAGGTGGCAAGTTCGTATTGATGACGGCGCTCGCGAGCATCTGCAGCACACATCATGTGCTGGGCTCGAGCGGCAACAGCCGCATCGAGTGTTTCGGCAGCACGATCGTATTCGACGCGCATGGCAAGGCGCTTGGCCCGCTCTTGGGCTGCTTGAGCAAGAAGGGCCGATTCTTCAGCAAACAGGGCCTTTGTGCGTATCGTGGAGACAGGGAAGAGATTGACGTCAGTTTGGAACCAGCAGGGAGGCTACGCAATCCATAGAAGCATTGGGGGACACGCTGTTCGAACCGCGGGACGAGGCTTGAGGGCTTCGAGTTCGCTGTGCAGGGATTGAACCATGGCAGCTGTTTTGGCCCGCTCGGCCTCGAGAGCAGTGTCCATATCATCATTGAGGGCAATGACGGATTGTCGATGCTCCTGACGCAAGGTATGTGTCTCAATAGTCAAGCCCTCGAGAAGATCACGGCAGTTGCGGCGTGCGACATCCTAGCCAATTCAAAGTCAATAAGTGGAGGCGCAGGCAGGGTTGGGTGCGTGAGCCGGCGGTTGTGTTTGGTGTGGTGAAGAAGGCAAAGTATGAGCAACGTTGGGTACATACGAGGGCCATCATATCTTGACCGAGCTTGACCAGTTTGGCACAAAACTCTGCGCCCAGCGTTGTCATCCATTCTATGTGTCCCAATGAGGCAGGGGCAAGGGGGAGATGAGAAACGGGTGTGGTACAGGCTGCTTGAGCGCGGTGCAGGGCGTGTTAGCGACAGCTTTCAAGCTTTTCCCTACCTGCTGCTGAATTGTTGAGCGAGTTGCGCATGGCCTGAATAGCAGCGCTGAGGTGGGTTGGATCATACAGAATGGCTGGGGCCGGCTCATTGACTTCCTCGTCCACGCGGGCCAGGCCTTCCTTGCTGGTGGCCATGGCCACGGTTGGGCTGGCGGTGCGGCAGCAAAATCAGAAAGGCCACCACGGATAAAACGGGTGATGATGCGTGCTCCCGTAGTCTGCCGAAGAGGAAAGGAGGCCTAGCGCAGCGGCGCAGCCAAAGGCCGGAGCGCGCCAGCGCTGAGCATCTTTCACGTTTTGACGCCAGTCCAGCCGCCTCAAGCCCACAGACGGGCACGGAAAGCAAGGGTTATGCGTGCCAAAGGCAAGATCTATCCACAACACAGTCTGTTCCTATCAGCCCGAGTCCTGAGAGCGCCGACGCTTGATGAACGGAGGCTCTGCCGCTGGATTCGGTCTGCGAGGAGGGTCCGACTGCCGTCTAGAGAAAAAAAGTTTTTGAATTGTCAGTCGTCGCCAAGGACAAAATGTCAGATAATTTCTCTGGGAACGGATCATACGCTCACTGCTTTCGTATTTTTACGCCAAAGGGAGTTTTGAGCTGGCGGGTGATGGGGCACCGATGGAGGGAGGGGAGAGAGTCGGAAGAGTGCAGTCAGTCCGCTTGAAGGACTCGGTGATCTGAATGACTCTTTGCAAACCACCACCATCACACCACCACCACCATCATCATCACCCACCACAAACCAAGTCAATTAGGCACAGTGAGGGAGCAAAAAAAAAAAAAAAAGGTTCGCGCGCAGCGCGATCGAGTAGGGTCAGGAAAAAGAAAAAAACAAGGAGGCGGCGGGGGTGCTAGACTAGGGGTGCTGCGTAGCAGCGAGAGGGTCGGCGCGGGGTCCGTCGGGTTTGGCGCGCTTGCGAGCCGGTCGATAGGCTTGCATACCCTGAGTCGACTTTTGCACCTGCAGAGGCATTGCTTGGGTTGAGACAGAGGCAGGGATGGGCGAGGGAGGGTGAGGCGGGAGCCAGTTCGACGTACTACTTTGCGGACGACTGTTAGGGGGTCAAAGTCAGTGGGTAGCTGTGGGCGGTGGGCAGTCATCAGAAACCCGAGCAAGCACCGAATCTTTGTGAGACTGGTGCGACGTGCATGAAGGGAGTCCGATGTTGAGGGTGACCTGCCTCAACGGTTCGGATGCGATGGCCAAGAAGAAAGAGGTGATCGAGCTCCAGCCGGCCATATCCTTTGGCCTGGTGTTGGGTCCACAGGATTGGGCAAGCGTAAGATGTGGGGCATGAGGCCAGGGATTGCACGGCCAGGGCGGGGCTGCCAAACAGGCTGGGAGGTTGGTGTGAGCTGAGCGAAGGCGAACCGTGGCGGCGCGCCAGGCCTTTTCGGGGGCCTGTTCAGGCGGGCGAAGGGTGGCTTGACGCTCGTACACGGCATCAACCAGCGACAGACTAGGCGGGGCCAGGGGGCCGGCATTCACAGCTCAGTTGATCGGCAGGCTGATTGGAAGGCTGAAGCGAAGAGCGGCCAGGCACATCAGGACGGGTTGGTGCTCACTTGGTATGGGCATCGCTGTCGACAAGGCGCCCAGTGGCACGATCCCCATTGGTCAGCTCTACGTCGACGTGCTGGCCGTGCAATCCCTTGAACATGACGGCCAGCGTGGCCGCCGACTGCCGGAAATCCTGGGCCATGGCGCTGGCGCAAAACACGGCCACAACGACAATGTATTTTACTTTTCAAACCCCGATTTTACAATGTAAAATACTTTTGAGCATCTGCAACTGGTCTGGCTGGAATCAGGTTGTTTTTCGGTTCAATTTTGGTTCACTCGTCTCCCCATTCAAACGGCCATTGCAGCCGTCATACTCGATCACACTTTATTTCTTTTTAATGTGTGACGCGTGATACATTTAGTCAGGAACCGGCTTGCAGTCCTTCGGCCGAACCGCACACCCCGAGGTTACCTATGCCCTCCTACCCTACCTTACCACAGCCAATTCAAGGCCCAAGACTCTCCCTCTCTCTCTCAGAGTGTCGGAGGTGTGGAAACAGGACTCTTCATCAAAGGATCAAACAGAGGAAATGGCAGCGCCAGCCAGCATCGGAAACCCGAGGTTCTTTCAGTAGTGAAGGAGGGAGCCATTGTGTGACCGGCCAAGCGTCGCACCTCAGCTTGTTCATCTGACCTGACCCAATGCTCTGTGGGGCCCTGTGTACGTGCCGTACCATGCACGGACCCGACCTAACCCTCACCGCCCAACACAAAATACACGAGAACCCTATGGTCGCTTGCCCCCAATGCGCTCCGGATCAAACGCACGCCATAGAGTGCAAACACACAGAAAGAAACAAAAGAAACAAAAGAAAAATCAAAAAGAAAGAGAGAGAGAGAGAGAGAGAGAATTGAATTGGTTTCGGTTTGAGAAAGAGAGAGAGAGAGAAAGAGAGAGAGAGAGAGAGAGAGAGTCAAAAAAATGTATACGCCCCCTTCCCCGCCCACCTATCTCTCTCTCTCTCTCTCTCTCTGTGGGCGCGCGAGCTGGGGGCTGTCATTTGACCGCGTGCACGCTTGAAACTGACTGATCAAGTGGCTGTCTGCCGTTTTTTTTTTTGCCTTTTGGGTGTGTGATCATTTTGTCCTTGGCTGCTTGAATTGCATTGCTGGGGCTGGTTTGGACGACGCGTCGCCCTTCCCCTTGATCAAGATCCAGTACAACGGCAGCCCTGCCCTAACGCTTGGAGCCGCCCTTTTTTTTTCTTGCTTTCTTCAACCGACCCGACGTCATGGATACTTCAAGCGATGTACGTTGGTGCTTCCGACTTGTCGAGTTGCCCTTGCTGGCTGCCTGCGCCGGGCATATCGCACGTGTCGCGCTGTGTTTCTATTTGAGCATCATCTCACCTTGGCCTCGCTGCCGTTTGGTTCTTCCTTTCCCTTTTTTGCCTACTCGGTCGCCTTTCCACCAGTCAATGTTTCCCGACCTTTTGGGTGTCCAACACTATGATGTCATGGAGCAAGAGCTGACGGCCTTTTTGACGCCTGCGCACGACACCATGTTGACCTCTGCCTTTGGCTCGGTCGACTCGGCTGAAGCCGATGGCATGTGCAGTTTTGATTGGCCCTCGGCCGCTCTCGAACAAGACGACGCTCCCCACTTTGGCGTCTATGCCGAGCCTCTCTCCTCGGCTGCCTCTTCCCCTTCCACCACCGCGAGCTTGGCCGATGAAGCCACTACCCCCGTGCCCTCTCTCCACCAGATGCACCAACAACAACCACAACAGCAACAGCATCAAGCCGTCTTTACCCAACAACAACAACAACAGCAACAACAGCAGCAGCAGCAGCAACAGCAGCAGCAACAACAAGCTTCCCAGGCTGCAACGCCCGCCTACTCATCCATGGGCGAGGACGAGGACGAGGACGAGGATCGCGACCTGCCCACCATCGAGGAGCTCGAAGCTACCGTGCACGCCCATTCACAGCGCTCTCGCGAGTCAGGCTTGCGCCACTTTGCAGTCGACAGCTCGCGCGTGCCCACCTCCCTCACCGATCTCTCTGATCAAGAGCTTGCCATGATCGACTTTAAGATCTTGACCCAGCTCATGGCCGAGGCCGGCCTCTCCAAATCCGAAGTGGCCGACGTCAAGGCCAAGCGCCGCAGGCTTAAGAACCGCCTCTCTGCTCGCCTTTGCAGCAACAAGAAGCGGGAAAAGTGCTCCGAACTCGAAGACACCAACCGTGACCTCCTCGCCAAGCTGCGCCAAGTCGCCCAAGAGAACAAGACACTCAAGTCAGAGACGAATCGTCTCAAGGAGGCCAATACCGCCCTCACAAAATCTTCAGCCGAAGCCCAACGCGAAGCCGCGACCCTTCGTGCCCAGGTCAATCAACTCACGCAAATGCTGGCTCGTGCCGGTCTCGAGCAGAACGATCTGGAAGGGGCTGCTTTTGCTGCTTAAGCTTTGCGCACCTGCTGCCCTTTTATCCTATCACCTGTGCCGTGATGTTCATGTGCCGTATGCCTTTCATTTTTCTGTTTTGTTTTGTTTTGCCTGGTTTTGTTCTCCGTTTGGATCAAATCCACCGCGGCCTTGGGTGACAAGGCGTGGTAATCTGAATCCTTGTCGGGCTTTCTGGTCAACCACATTGTGCCAAAGTCCAGATATTTTTTTTTTGTGTGAATAGCGCTGGCCGCCTTGTTCTTTCTCCTTTTTTTGTTTTTGTCTTTTTCATCGAAGGTGCTCTGCCTCTTGATGTGTCCATGTCCCATGCCTCCGATCATCATCACTTGATGCGATGATCGTTGAGCGCGAGCTATGTTGTGCGTGACTCCAGTTATACCTGAAGCCTTGTGTTTGTTTGTCATCGTGACTCCCCGTGTTTGCCCCCTCCCTGCTTTCGACGCGAGTGTCCCTGGGATGGGAGGGCTTAACAAGTTTTACATTGCACTTGCTTCTCTCTGCATCGCAAGCATTGTGTTTGCTACCCGTTTTTTTTTTTGGTATGCAATTGTATCAAGCAAATAAGTCACCTCATTGTCTCCTCAAGTCGACAGTCTCAGTCAAAGAAACAACTACGAAGCAAATGAACACCTCACGCTGTGGACCCCGTCCCCCATCCCGCCGGTCGACTACTTGGCTGTCGCCAACCCAGCATTGTTTAGCTTGTCACGGACAGTCGCCTTGAGGGTTGCCACATCTGTGCCATTGTTGTCAATGATGATCGTGGCCCGGTCAGCGTGTTCGTGCTGCATCGCCAACCTTCGCTCAATCTCCGCCTGTCATGAACCCATGCGATAATCGAACAAGTTTGAGAAAGCGCCAGGTGGCAGCACACCACAGCTGTGCAACATGCCACAATGTAATTGCGTTGGAATAAAACCGGTCAACTTACCTCGGACCAGCCTCGCGTGGCAAGGCGGGCGTGCACAACATCGTCGTCAGCCGTCACGAGCAAGACGTGGTTACACACTGTGTGCCAGCCCGCGTCCACCAGAGCCGCTCCCTCAACCACCAATACGCGCGCAACACTATCATCAGCAGCTTCGAGTCGCTGCACTGCCGCCAATATCTCGCGCGAAAGCGCCGGATACAGTAACGCCGTCAATCGATTCATCTACAAAGTGTAGACAAGAAACTTGAGAATTCGCAAGTGTTGTCAACGGTGCCCCCCTTGTATTCCACCCAACAGCGACTGGCTCACCTGAATGGGATCAGCAAATACGAGTGCGCCCAAGCGCTTACGATCTATCACCCCCTCAGCATCCGTCACCTCTGCCCCAAACGTAGCCACAATGGCCGCGTGGCAAGCCGTACCCGCTTCATAAAGCGCGTGTGCGCCACGATCTCCATCAAAGTACGTGAATCCGAGCTGCCTCGTGGTAAGTTGCCAGAAGCACAGCCATTCATGAGAGCACCCGACATACAAGAGAGGGAGAGAGGAGCTTGGCTTTGCATCGGCGTGCGATGCGATGCCGGTGTTCTTCGTGCGACGCCAAGGACGTATACCCACCTCATCCGCCAAGTACTTGGCGACGGTGGATTTGCCACTCCCAGCACGGCCCATCAAGCCCAAAATTTGGACCTTGGTACTGGGGGAGGTTTGGGCTGCTTCAGCCAAGCGCTGCACTGCTGGCAAAACATACTGAAAAGAGTTGTGGCCGCAAAAGAGAGAAAGCGGGAGGGAGAGAGGGAGGGAGGGAGAGAGGCCAAACAGCCCGCGACTCATAAGACAGGCATGAATGATGCAAAACTCAAAGTCCCAGATCAGATTTCATCCTCAATGTGGCAAGCTTGGACGAGGGCGACCTCACCTTGCGTGACAGTTTTGTATTATTTTGCTTGTAGCCAGCGACTCGCAGCAGCTGTAAGTGCTCGGTCACATCTGGCAGCGGCTGGAGTGCAAGATCCGAATCTCCTGCCAAGGTTGAAAATAGCTCCTCAACCCATGGCACGGTGCTGATAAATGGCAGTCATATCCGTGTTGACAGTTGCGGACAGACACGCGGCGTGCATTAGTGCATGAGTGCATGAGTGATGAAGAGAAAGGGCCAACATCCCGCTGCCGGTGGGCTGTCTGACCGCCAAAAGAGTGACAAACCTGAGACCTGGCTTCGAGGTCAATGCCAGCTCGCGTGAGAAAGAAGGTGTCTGGTGCATCGTCAGCAACACCAGCACGTCAACGTTGCGCGAATGCATAAAGGATAACAGCTCATCCTCAGCACCGTCCTATGTCAAGGGCACGTGTACTGCTGGTAAGAACAGAAAGCTTTCCGTCGAAGCGGCGACAAATTCCCCGCACCCGGGAAAAGAAGGCGCTGAGCGCCAGATTGACTGCTGGCAGACCGATACGAATCCGTCCAACATCGATCTGCTTATAATCCTGTGCGAGAGGACAGAGCATGTCACCGTCAGAAGAGCTACTCAAGCTAAAACGATGCCACTGCCCCAGGCAAAAGGCCCGACGGACTGTGAGGCAGACCTTGCGCAAAAGCTGATTGACTGTGAGGTGGCTGACGTCGGCTTTGGCTTGCTGGAGACGATCAAATTCGGCGTTCAGATCCCAGTCTAGAACTTCGTTCAGAGCGCCGGCCACAGCTTGATCCAAAGGCAAGCAGCGGCCCTTGCTGGCATCCAGCTTGACTGTATCGATGAGAATCGCCGATAAAAGCATCTCACAGGCCGTTGCATCCGCAGCCACCGCATCATCATCTAAGCAAGCACGGCGTCAGCAGGATCAGGTATCAAGTTGAAGGGGGTGTAGAGGATCAGAGCCCGACCCACCGCCACAGTCATTGCCACCGCGACTGGGTTGGCTGCAAGCGGGTACAACGCCTGTTTTACGCACATTGATCTGCCACTAGTGAGGCACAGGACCCTACGGGCTCGATGCGTTTGAGATCCAACCTCTGGGCCACCTCTGCGGACAGCTGGTCCTAAACAAGTAGCCATGTCTGACACAGTGAGTCACGTTGGCAGCGAGTGAAAGGCCGACGGCCGAGCAGCTGCAAAGTTGAGGGCCCTACGTCGTGGTGATCCATGACGGAGCAAACAAAGGGTGCCCATTGTTGTTGGTGCTTGGCTAGGCGGTTGTGGTCGACCAAGTGCAAACAGAGCCTAGGCATCACGTGAGGGGGCGTGGGTCAGCCCAGGGGAATCACCACATGGCTACAGAACTTATGAAGCCAAGGTTACAGGGTCCGAAGCATCAAAACGCCGAGCTTTGCGCTTTAGCAGATTGAGACATGAAGGACGTACGCATTGGCATCGGCCCAGGACTGGAGTGGCAGCTCATCGATGTAGCAGAGTTCGTCTGGGCTGAGGTTGTGGCGCCCGAGGACGTGCATAACCTCAGCACGCAGCGGGAGGTCCTCACGGGTGGTGTTGATCAAGGGCAACACCACCATGCTACGCGCCGGGTCTGTCTGGTCTGCCGAGAGATCCTGCTGCAACTGCCAGGCACGGACAAACGTGCTGACGACACTGTCCAGGTCGGAGGCCTCATTGCCCATTACAACATGCACCACCGTGTTGGCAGTCGGCCCTGCCAGCAGAGCTGTCAGCCGCTGGCGCGCGGCACGCACATATCCTAGCAATGCCATCCCACTGAATCAAGTCAGCAACGACCTCTTGATGGCCACCCTGGGTTGACAGAGCCAAAGCCGAGGGCATCAGAATGAGCAGGTCGTCGCTCGAATCACCAAGATTTTTGAATTTTTGTGGAATGTGTCTGTCACGTACCTCTAAAATAAACAGAACATCAACTTGAGTCTCTGGTTTGCGCATACAAAGCCCGTGATGCAATTTTGGGATCTCAGGCACTCCTCTGACTTGTTTTCCAGTGGGTAAAAGAGAGAGTGTGTGTGTGTGTGAGAGAGAGAGAGAGAGAGAGAGAGAGAGAGTGTGTGTGTGTGTGAGAGAGAGAGAGAGAGAGAGAGAGAGAGAGAGAGAGAGAGAGAGAGGTGCGCGCGCTCGATTCAGACCGTGGCGGCAGTCAAGAGGGCAGGCATGAGCAAGTGTGGGAGGGTGGTATCAACTGCGGGTTTTGTGTCATGATCTGGCAGATCGTGATCTTTGTTGCATGGCGGGAGGAAAGGCAGAGCTGATGGGAAACTTGTTCTGCCAAGCGTTCGGAATGTGGTGGTCATGCTGGCACGTTGCGCATCACGTCGGGCGCCTCACTTGACGATTGCCGCTGCGCCCGAATTGTGGTCGACAGGCACAGGACACACGTGAGCATGGCATCCAAGGGACGGCACGTTGCCGGCGTGGACGGCCGGGACAGTGCGTTTCGCATGAACATCGACGATCGGTGCGTGTGCTTCAACCCCGCTCAATCCGCCCGCCCCTTGGTAGTCTTGACCTGATATGCGCCTCCGTGCTCGCACCTCTAGCTACAAGCAAATCAAGGCAAAGAAGGATTTGCTGGAAAAACTGTACTATGTCAACACCCTCTTCTATCTGTGCACAGCGGCCGTGGCTTTTGTCACTTATCAAGAGCTGGGTTACCCCCACATGAACTGGCTGATCTTCCTGGGCGCGTTGCTGCCCCTCCTCGGCCGCTACGCTTCGGGGCGCAATCATGTGCTGACCATGTCGGCTTTTAGCTTTGCCAGCTCCTGCGCGCTTGCCTACATTCTGTACGCGGGTATTGGGCGTGTGTTGACCGTGGCTTCGATCAACGGCTACACAGACTATTTGATCGCCGTCATTGCCTTGGGCATCTACGGCGTGTGCGGCCACGCCATGTACGCGCTCACAGCCCGTCAACTCGTGAGCCTCATGGATGTTCGAAAGAACAAGGCTACCAAGCAAAAGTAAGCATGGGTGGAGGCATTCAGATGACCGCCGACAGCAAAGCTGTCTATGGCGCGCGTGGCGCAAATTGAGCGCACGAGGCCCTTTGGGCTATTGTGACAAAAAGCGAACGTTTTGAAGCGTCCACCACATCAGAATCCAAATATACCCCAGCAAAGTGCGGGCGCAGGGGCTCTCAATTTGGGTTAGCAAGTACCCCGATGTGCACGCGCGTGCGTGCTCTGCACGCACGACGTTCTTTAGCCAAGCCATAGACCAGCCAGCACGGATGTCACGGGATTATCGTGTTGTAGCAAGCCCAGCTATTCACTTGGCTTTGCTCTGGCGAAAAGTCTTGTGGCTTGGAAATGCAGCCCGCTACCCAGCCTGTTCTTGTCCCACAAAGGCACAGAAGGACATGCAGCTCTGCACGCCCACACACTCACATGTCTACTGCTGCTTCTTACTGCGAATGGCAGCCAGGCGCTGCAGGATGGGAGGGTGGCTGTGGTGCACGGCGCTGTAAAGCCAATCATGCACTGGGTAGGACTTGTTATCGGCAGACAGCTTGATGAGACCTTCACACAGGGCCTCGCCCTGTCCCAGCTTCACGGCAAAGGCGTCCGCCTCGAATTCGGCACTAGGCAGATGCGTCAGGGTGAGGTGAATGAGTACATGGTTGGGCCAGGGGGGAAACAGGCGCAGCAACCGGGGGCAGGCGCATGACAATTCCTTGTGCGCGATAAGGTAGCCACTCACCGGCGAGTGAAAGCGGTCAGGACGATGCTCCAGATGGTGTTGAGGGGTGAGAGGATGTAGCCAAAGATGATGGTCATGGCGATGAGGGTTGGGCGTTCGTTGGCAAAGCCGAATTGTTCAAAGATGGCATCCACGCCATAGAGGCGTTGGAAGAGGTAGAAGATACCGCAAAAATAGAGCTGCTGCAGCAAAAACGTCTTGTAGACATGTCCATGTTGCCAGTGGCCCAGCTCGTGGGCCAGGACGGCCACGATTTGAGGGATGCTGCAACCGCCGGCCTTTGCCTGATCGTCCGCCTCGGCCACAGCCCCCTCCGTCTCAGAGGTGACCTGCTCACGGAGTTTGGCGTCGAGGAGAGTATCAAAGAGCACGATCCGCTTGTTGGAGCCCCAGCCATAAAAGTAGGCGTTGGAATGGCTGTTGCGAACTGAGTTGTGAACCAGATAGAGCTTGGTGAGGGGGAACTTGAGACTGGAGGCCAGGGCCTCGATGGCCGTGCGCAAGTCGCCGTGGGGCAGCTCAGTGTAGGTGTCAAAGAGGGGGGCAATAAAGTCGTGGTAAACCAAAACCAGCACGACGCTACTGGCTGTGGCCGTGAGCCAGAGATAGAAAAAGAAGTTGTCGCCGGCCCACTCGATCACCTTGAGAAAGGCGGAGAGGAGAAGGCTGACGAGGGCAAGGTTGACGCCGAGCATCTTGATTTGATCCTTAAGGAAGAACGCCGGGGTCTGCTTGTTGAAGCCGTGGCGAGCCTCGAGCGAGAAGGTCTCGTAGATGCGCCAGGGCAGATCCGAAACAAAGTCAAAGAGCGAGGTCAGGGTCATAAACACGATCGAGTGACAGATGGGGTGTGTGGCCGGCGGCAGGCCCAGCGCTTCTGACACTTGGCCAGACAGGTGCCAGGAGAAGGGCATGAAACCGGCAATGAGCAAGCCCGTCGACACAATAAAGTCGCTCGAGGACTTGCTACAAGCATGACGGAGCCCACCGAGTGAGGGGTTGGGGGTGTGCGTGAGCTTGGCCGAGGCATGTCAAGACACACGGGAAAAGGGCAAGCGGGGAATGGGTGATATGGCAGGGCCGTCGGTTTGGGGATTGCCAGGCGGCACGTACAGGAGAGAAAAGGAGAGGGACTCGTAGCGATATTCACGGGCGCTATCAAAATCCTCCTGCGAAACACGACCGGCCAGGGGTGCCGGCACGGACATCCGGCGACAGGCAGCACGCTCACGTCCAGTCAAATACAGACTATCCAGCAGCCAAATGGAGGTGGTCAATCCCAAGCTCCCCCAAAACAGGGGCGCCTCCTTGACCGTCTCCATCCACACGCCCAGTGACTCCATCCTGATTCACAGTCTTCCAAAAAAAAAAAAAAAAAAATGATGTAAATGCATTCACTGCCTGCCTGCCTGCCTGCCTAGGGGCAGTAGTTCAGTGCAGCGACAGTGCAACACAGTGAATGAAACACAGAAACCGTAGCAGTTGTTGACAAAAAGTAAATTACTTTTGTGTGTGTGTGTGTGTGTGTGTGTGTGTGTGTGTGATGCTGACAAGTCGTTCTTCATCTCTCTTGCATTCAATTGGGACGGGCTTGAGATGGCGCGTCGCGATGAGAGAGGCAAGGTGGCAACAGACAAGCGACAAGCTTGCGTTGCACACAGGACACTGCAGCCGCAAGAAGACAACGCTGGGAAGCGTTTCTTTAAAGGCTGCCCTTGGCGTCCAAGAAGACCTGGGTGATCTCCTCTTTGGTCATGACACCGTTCTTGGCGCGGAACTCCTGATCGACAGCGTCATAGGCATAAGCAGCCTCCTCGGGGGTAAGCTCAGTGGTGATGATCTCAAACACCTTCAGAATGTAGGGATGGAGGCCATTCTCGTAGTCCTTGATGGGCAAGTTGCTCTCCACTTCACGAATCAGGGGCGACATGAGGATGTCATAAAAGTCCGGTGAAAGCTCGCTCTCGGAATAGATGGAAGCGACCACGCCCTCGGCAACCACGGTGGTGGTGGTGGTGGCGGGTGAGTAAAAACCATTTTGCACAACGTGGTCCACTGCCGTGACGAGGGTGGTGCGGAGGCAGTCATTCTCGTACACCACGAGCGGGGATCCTACGCCAAAGTTGTAGGCGGCGATGTAGTCGCCGTTGGGCAAGTTGCCGCACTCGGTCATGTTCTTTGTAGGGGCAAACAAAAAGTGATCGGGCGTGACGACCAGCACTTGAGGCTGGTTTTGGCTGTCAACGTAGTGGAGTCGCATAAAAGTCGTCTCGAGCGTGTGCTCGACGTGGCCCATGGTTGTAATGGGGCAGTCGATGACGGTGCCATCCGTGTTGTTGACGCACTTGAGAATGTCACCGGTGGTCATGGCCGTCAGGGGTGCACTGCTGCCGTTGGCTAGCATGAAGCGGGTGTCAGCCGCAAAACATGTAGGCGTTGTCGTGGTAGGCTGGACGGCCGCCTCGAGCTATGATACACATGTGACACGGCGGTGGCAGGTTGATGTGAGGGAAGTGGAGGGATGCAGCGTGACGATGGCAGCAAGATGTCACTCCTGGCTTTCTGCCCCGACAGTTTGAGTTGGACACGTTTGTGCGTCGAGGCTTTTCGGTCAAGTCCGCCATTTCTACTCCACAAGCACCCGCCATGAGTTTCACGTACCTGAGCAAGGCGGTCACCAAACGTTTCGTTGATGAGGCGATCGATGGTTTCAATCAGAATAGCCTTGCGGCAGGCGGCCACAGGCGAGTTCTCCGTGAAGAGGGAGGCGTTGGTGCACCCACACGACGCCATAGCCGTCGTGGTGATGGTCGAGACGATGTCAGGGGTGGTGCTGGAGCCAGGCAAAGCCGCAACGTTGCAGGGCCCGAAGGCCACCAGCAGCAGCATCAGAACGACGGCAGCGCGACCAGTCATGATGGGCAGTTGGTAAGATAGATAGGGGGCAAATGGAAAAAATGCCCTAAAGGCTCATCAAGGTTTTGTCTGGTGCATACGGACATTACACGGGAATAGCGTGTGAATCAAAACCACTTTTTTAAATCAATTTCTCTGAATAAATGTGCTGATGTTGATTCAAAATTGATAGAAGGGGAGTTGGTTGGTGTGGATGTATTTTACTTCTTTTACATCAGATAATTGTCAGACTTTTCTGGTCTTTCAAGAACGGGAACGATGATGGCGCCGGTGATGGTGGCAGCGGTGGTGCGACGCGCGAGGGGCGCTGTCGGACGGACCGGGGGCTGCTTGGGTGGGATGGTGCGGGCATTGGGGAGTGTAGCACAAGCACGGCATGCTTTGGATCGTGGATTTGTTCAGCGACACTTTGGCCCCGAGCCCGGTGCCGAGGATGATATACGCCTCGCCGTAGGATACGGCTCGGGGGTATTTCAGCAGGCGAGTTGCGAGTTGACGAGCAGGCCCAGGACAGCATCCCGTTGCATGTGATCATCTCACGGTGCTTCTTTTTGGTCCTTTTTTCTTTTCCTTGGACTTGCTCCTGCCTAGGCGGGTCATCAGCGCAACCCCGTAAGTGTGAACCCTCGAACATGCACGCTCCTTGCGTTGAATGGGTTCCTCATGCTGCCACCCCGCGCCTTTGATGTGCATAGAACACAATGATAGATCTCATCCTCGTGGTTGATGATTCGCGTGCCTTCCACGAGCGCAACAAACAGCGCCACCGTCACCATTACTCTGGTATGTACCTCACTTGCCCGGCTTGCTCATCCTGTTTCCATGGGGCGCTTGGGGCGCTTGGCTATGACCAGCTATCAACCCCTCATCGTTGCAACTGGTTGCACAGCCCTTGGTTGGCTCAACGCGCAGGCTTTAGAAGGCATTCAGCGCTGGGGGCAGGCCAAGCTGTATTATAACCCTTACGTTCGCCTAGATGGCCAGGTCAGGACATGACTGGATCCTTTGCAAAGCACCCCCCCCCCTGCTCTCGAACCGACATCGCGTCGTCGCAATCATCGCATCTTACATTGACCATGACAGCTCTGCAAGTACGGTGTTATGGGTTGGGAGGATTTCAAGGCGGACATGACCAACTGGGAAGCACTTTACGCCAGCGGCCGCCTTCACAAGCCCGTCCACGTTATGACGGCCCATGAGGATGCCGAAGCCCTCATTTACCAGAATCGCCGGTAAGTTTTGTGCCTTGACCTGGGGCTTTCAAACTTCTTGATCAGACCCTTTTCAAAAAACAAGTGCTGGGTCTTGGAACAGCGCATGACGTGCTTGGTATTGATGGTGAGTTCTGCAATTCCAAACTTGCCTTAGTGCGGCACTCTGGACGGCATGTCTCCTGTTGCCAGCACAATTTACGGAGGTACGCTGCACGTACCCATTTCAGCCCCAAGCACCGACCAAGCTGGGCTTTTGGCTGGTCTCCAAGGCTTAATGTGCTCGCTGCTCTCTGCCGCTGTATCTTCTCGCACAGACGGATCTATATACCCGTATTGCAAGCCTCTCCTACAGCGGTGACCCGCGTATGATTGTCGGGGAGAAAAAGGGCAAGGTTGAGGCCATCGTGGCTGGAAGTTTTGCAGGTGCGCGACCGACAGCTTGGTCCCCTCCTTCCCGTGGCGATCATTCGATGGCGCGCTCTCATGTGCAAGTGTACATCACCTTGCCAGGCTTTCAAGAAGTATACCAGCCCATCTGGCAGGCTTGGACGGGCGGAGAGCTTCCTTCTTCGGACATGCTGGTGGGGCATTGCCGCGCACATCTTACATGATCAAACCAGATGCTTTCACAGCGAGCAGAAGCCATATTCACTTTGTCATATATGTCTGCTGCCCCATCCCTTTGCAGATTGACAATCCGATTCATGGCCGTCGCCTCCATCAGCTTTCGTGGCTACCCAAGGCCATATTTTCAAAGTGAGGTCCCGCGTTGCTTCCTTCGCTCGGCTCTTGTGTTCAATCAGCTTGCCCTCACGCTCTTTGCTCAACTTTGAATATGTTTTAGAGTGCGCGCTGGCCCTGACCTGGCAGAGGAAGAGGTGACGCCTGCTGTCGCGGCGGGTATGTTCTTCAAATTGTGTGCTGGATGTGCGCTTAGCCCTGCCCACTGCTTTTCATTTTGCCTCTGGCCCTCTTGTTGCTTGGTTACAGCGCTGGCCAGCACCGTGCGCAGTGGCGCCACCACGCAAACCATCAAGGGGCTGCTCACAGGTGGTTTAGGTCGCTCTGCCATCTATGCCAAGGAAAAGCTCGTCAAAATGTTTCAATAGCCTCGGGCTGCGCTCGACAAGCTTGCGTGCCCGCCTTGAGCATGGCTTTGCCGCCCTACTCATAGCGGCAACCCCGACCCTTGGAACTACCACACGTCTGATCTGTTACAAAGTCGATTGAAAACCTCGATCTTTCCCGCCACCCCATGCTTAGTCGGATGTGGTAGGATGAGGATCAGACTAGGCAAGGGGGCTTCTCGCCTCCTCGTGGGATTCAGATCAATAGGCATAACACTACAGGTTTGCTAAAACAAGACACGAGTGGTTAAAAAAAAAAGAACAAAATCAAATACGAGCTATTTCTTCACAGACCAAGTCGGGAAACCAAAATGAAACCGAAAACAACAACCGCGCGGGCTCATGTACGCATAGCCCAGCCACGCAATACCAGCAATCATTGTGTGCACCCACAATGGAGGCGGGGTTAACCCACTCACGCACGCAGTGCGGAAAATTAGAGCGTTGTACCCGCCCGCAAGAGTAGCACACGTTTCCAAGCCATCGCACAATGCAGGCTCAACAGCTTGTGTTAGTGGCGGACATGTCGGAGCTACTCGGGCGCCGTGTCTTCGCTGTCACTCGTTGGGGCCAAAGCTGAACGACTTTTATTTTGCAAATATCGCGGGGCAGTGTACGTAGCGTTGGGGTTGCGTAGCGTGCGCGTGGATTCAGCTGAAACCTCAGCAGCCGTCTTGGATGTGCCATTGGACAAGGTGGGCCGACTGTTGGTAGATCGGCGTAATGCGGACAAACGCCCTTCCAACACTGCGGGCAAAATGGGAAGGGCTGCAGGGGTCATGTGTCACAAAGCCGGGAGGTGAGGTCGCGAGCCGAAATTTTGGCAGGGCAAACAGGACGAGAAAAAAGAGAGAGAGAGAGAGAGAATAAAAGCAATAAGGTGCGATGCTGTCATCCAAAACGTACAGGGGACGGGGGGAGCAGGTTGAGGGGATCGAAGTGGTCGGTTGCAGCTGATGCAGCTATAGGGTTCAAGGGGCCGGCGAAAGCCCGCGGCGGAACCATCATCGGGCAGCAGAGCGCTGTACTCGGCCTCGGCGCGCTGTTGAAGCTCTTCAGCACTGAGATTGGCATGTGTCTGGGCCAGGCGTTGTTTGATGCGATCCACTTCCTCGCGGTCTGATTTGGTGGCAAGCTGGGCGTTAAGAGAGGCCATGGCACCTTCTTGACGTTCCAAAAGGCGTTGGACTCCCTGCGTGCCTTGGTTCATGGCCAGGAGGGCTTCGTCCACGGCACGCAGGTTGCGCGCTGTGTCGCGGGCAAGCGTTTCCTTGTCGGCCTTGATGAGCAGCGCCCGCTCCACAGTTTCACGGTCGGCTTTGGCTTGGGCCAGCTCGTCGAGCTTGACACGAAGCATCTCGAGATGTTGAGCTGTCTCTTCGGCACGACCCAAGCCCTGGGCTTCACGCTTGGCTGCCTCGGAATATCGCAACTCAAGGCGGGCAATATCTCCCTGCAGCTGATCAAACAAAGCACGTGTGCCTGCCTTTTGGGGCCCGGCCGGGATGTGGTTTGTATGACCCTCGCGAGCCAGCTCTTCCAGCTCCTCAATGTTTTCACGATTCAGCTGGATCTGGCCTTGCGCGTTGACCAGGTGAGCGCGCAGGTCCTCCGTCTCCTTTTGCATATTGTCCATCCGAGCAGTAGCCTTGACAAAAACGCCTGTCTTGGCCTCGGCCAGCTCCCGACGCAACGTCTCAATCTGCTTCTCCAGCTGCAAATCCTCCATGTCCTGCTGCCATACTTGCACCTCGCGACGAATCTCAATCTGGGCATCATCGAGCTTGTCGCAGCGCTCGTCCATCAGATCAATGCGCTCGTTGAGGGTCCGCAGGTCGATTGCATCGACAGCAGCACGTAAACTTACAACCTGCCGCAAAACATCGGCCACCTCTTCTCGCTCGGCCTTGCTGGCGGCCATCGCTGCCAGCTGATCCATGGCGTTTTCAAGCTCGCGGGTCTGGCGCTCCAGATCGGTGCGCATGGCCGCAATCTGCTGGAGGCCCCGCTCAAGTCGTTCGTCGCTGGCATCGATACGGCGGTTGACTTGGGCGATGCCTCGCTCAACGGTAGCAAGTTGGTTCTCCATGGTTTCAAAGCGCTCGTCAAAGGTATCCACGCGACGCTTCAGAGCTTCGACCTGGTTTTGAACGGCCCGCAACTCTTCCTTGGTGGCCATTGAGTCCAGGGCGCTGGCCAATTCTTTGCGGAGGGCGTCGGCCAAACGGGCCATGCCAGCGTTGGTGGCGTCGATGGCTGCGCCGTTGGCCTTGATACTCGCTTCGCAGCCCTCGGTGCGGGCCTTGAGCTCGGTCATGGGCACCACATGCGTCACCAGGTGAAGCCACTGC